>NC_050449.1:113371356-113383856 GCF_903995425.1 Onychomys torridus | reverse complement strand
TGCAGGCGAGATCCCAGGTGCAGTGGCCACTCAGTCATGTGTGGATATGCAGCACCAGGAACATAAAGTGAAGATGAAGGCCATACTGTCCAGACCTAACACACAGACATGGCAGCTCTTTTTTCAAACTGAAATATATGTTACTCATACAGAATAATGTCTCACAATGACATCTTCATACATGTTTAAATGTATTTTCCTGGGCTGGAGAGGTGGCTCATCAGTTAAAAGTACTAGCTGCTCCTCCAGAGGACTTAAGTTCAATTCCCAGCACCTACATGGTGGCGCACAACCATCTGTAACTCCAGTTCCAGGGGATCTGATGATGCCCTCTGCTGGCCTCTGCAGGCACTGCATGTATGTGCTGTACATACATATATGCAGCCCAAACACCTGTACACATAGAATAAATAAATCTAAACAGATTAAAGTGTATTTTCCTATTACTCTCTTGTCTCTGCCCTCTCCCACAAGTCTTCCTCTTCTCAATGAGCCCCAACCCCACCCATTTCACACACACACACACACACACACACACACATATATGCACACACACACACACACACACACACGCATATATGCACACACACATATATACACACACACACACACATATATACACACACACACACATACACACACACACACGCATATATGCACACACATATGTATACACACACACACGCATATATGCACACACATATATATACACACACACACACACACGCATATATGCACACACATATATACACACACACACACACACACGCATATATGCACACACATATACACACACACACACACGCATATATGCACACACATATATATATACACACACACACACACACACGCATATATGCACACACATATACACACACACACACACACACATACGCATATATGCATACACATATATATATACACACACACATATCTATAATTTAATCTAGATTCTACATATGGAAGAAAATGATATTTGTCTTTCTGATTCCAGCTTGTTTCACTTAACGTGATGATCACCAGTCCCATACAATTTTCTACAAACAACATCATTTTGTTCTCTGTGGCTGAGTAAACCTCCATTGTGTCTATAAATCTCATTTTCTCTATCCATCATCCTTGATGAGTATCTAGATTGAGTATATATCTTGGCTTTTGTGACCAGTGTATAACAAAGCCAGGCATGCCCGGATCTCTGCGGAACGCTGACTTAGAATCCTCTGGGTATATACCCAGGAGTAGTCTAAATTAGCCCACATGCAGTCCTCGCTCTCTCCCTTCATCTCCCCTCCCCCACCTCACACTGATCCCCACAGTGGCTCTACCAACTGTGAGGACGGTTCCACCTCCCCTCCCCCCATGCCCTCCCAGCATTTGCCATTGTTTTCTCATTAATGGTTTATCCTAACTGACAACTTGATGGGATTAGAATCAACCTCAGAGATAATGCTCTGGATAACTATGAGGGCATGTTGGGAAATTTACCTACAAAGGAAAAATGCACCCGGAATGTGGATATCGCCATGCCATGATCCAAATAAAAAAAGGATAAAGCAACCTGGGCACAGCATTCCTGTCTCTCTGCTTCTTTACTGCAGATGCAGTGTGGCCAGCCTCCTCAAGCTCCTGTGACTATACAAACTCCCACCATGAAGGGCTGTGAGCCAACGTGCCCCAGCTGCTCCTTTCACGGCAATGAGGAGAGTAGTGAATAACACACTTCATAACACCGAGACCACCCTCTCTGGGGAGAGGGAGTGTTCTGATTGACATCTTCCTGATATATAAACATGTCGAGTGTTTTCACTCATTTATTGGCTATTCCAGTAAAATAGCTGGGTGTAGGTTGATCATATTTGGAAGGACAATGTAGCAGACTCTGTTGACCAATCAAGCGTCTGCTCCTATCTTCCCCTTGAACCTGTGCTGAGCGAGGCCCACCTCTCTTGAGCTATAACATAGTTAGACCAGCAAGATGAAAAAGTTGCTTATCAGAGACTCCATTTAAGCCACAGAGGAAACATCATTATGTTTGTGTCTCTTTCTGTGGTGGTGTTGTGTTCCCCCAAAATATTGTGCACCCTAATAAACTTATCTGGAGTCAGAGAACAGAAAAGCCACAGTATTAAACATAGAGGATAGGCAGTGGTAGCACACGGGTTTAATCCTAGCATTCCAGAGGAAGAAATCCCTCTGGGTCTCTGTGAGTTCAAGGCCACATTGGAAACAGCCAGGAAACATGGTAACACAGGCCTTTAATCCCAGGAAGTGAGCCTTTAATCCCAGGGAGTGATGGTAGAAAGCAGAAAGGTATATAAGGTGTGAGAACCAGAAACTAGAAGCATTTGGCTGGTTAAGCTTTTAGGCTTCTAGCAGCAGTTCAGCTGAGATCAATTTGGATATGAGGACTCAGAGGCTTCCAGTCTGAGGAAACAGGATCAGCTGAGGAATTGGCAAGGTGAGGTTGGATATGGCTTGTTCTGCTTCTCTGATCTTCCAGCATTCACCCCAATAACTGGCCTCAGGTTTGATTTTATTAATAAGACCTGTTAAGATTCCTGCTACATCTTTCCTTAAACAGAGGTCTGACATCTGGAGCCTCAGCAGCCACATTGTAACCATAAGGGAGAGGACAAGAGAAAGCCAGAAGCATTGGCCCTGAAATCTTAAAATTTGTCATGGGGGAAACCAGTTTCTATTTGCTTAGTATACATTAACCTTCGTGATACCATTCCTGCTACTCTTGGCAAAGAATATTCTGAGTGGGTTGATGAAATTTTCCACCCCACCCCACCCCCTTTCCTTCTTGTTTGATGTGAGATTTAGCCCAGTATGAGCAGGAAGCTAGCTGAGAGTTAACTGCAACTCTCTTTCTGGCTCCGTAGTGTCTGAGAGAGCTAATGCAGACACTTAACATGTATACCATTGTGTTACCTTTGACCTTTCTGCTTAACAGAGGCACAGTGGCGACACCTTCACTGTGTTGTGGGAAAAGGGGGCACTATGATCTAACCAGCTCTGAAAACACAGTTAACATGTGAGAGAATCCCCAGAGTGTGCTCGAGAGGGAGCCACACTTATTTCCAGGCTTCCTAACTGTCCTCTGTGGTGCTCCCTCATGGATCTGGGGCTCAAGCCTTTGTCCAGCAGTGCTCCAAATTTCCCAAGGCCAGCTGAGAGTCATACTCTTTGGGGGGTGAGTGCCAGAGTACTAATTCTACACAGGGATTAACAGGTGAACACTGGCCCCTAGGAATCCCCATGGAGGCTGCAGTGTGCTCCCGGTGGAAGAGACAAGCTGCAGTGTGCACTGTGTTCTGGTGGAAGAGACAAGCTGCAGTGTGCACTGTGCTCCCAGTGGAAGAGACAAGCTGCAGTGTGCTCCCAGTGGAAGAGACAAGCTGCAGTGTGCACTGTGTTCCCGGTGGAAGAGACAAGCTGCAGTGTGCACTGTGATCCTAGTGGAAGAGACAAGCTGCAGTGTGCACTGTGTTCTGGTGGAAGAGACAAGCTGCAGTGTGCACTGTGTTCTGGTGGAAGAGACAAGCTGCAGTGTGCACTGTGTTCTGGTGGAAGAGACAAGCTGCAGTGTGCACTGTGCTCCCAGTGGAAGAGAC
This sequence comes from Onychomys torridus, assembly GCF_903995425.1. NCBI lineage: Eukaryota > Metazoa > Chordata > Mammalia > Rodentia > Cricetidae > Onychomys > Onychomys torridus. Next base: position 113,380,239 of record NC_050449.1, on the reverse strand, counting down.
AAGCTGCAATGTGCTCCCGGTGGAAGAGACAAGCTGCAGTGTGCATTGTGTTCCCAGTGGAAGAGACAAGCTACAGTGTGCACTGTGTTCCCGGTGGAAGAAACAAGCTGCAGTGTGCACTGTGATCCTAGTGGAAGAGACAAGCTGCAGTGTGCACTGTGATCCCAGTGGAAGAGACAAGCTGCAGTGTGCACTGTGTTCCCAGTGGAAGAGACAAGCTGCAGTGTGTGTGCACTGTGCTCCTGGTGGAAGAGACAAGCTGCAATGTGCACTGTGTTCCTGGTGGAAGAGACAAGCTACAGTGTGCACTGTGCTCCTGGTGGAAGAGACAAGCTGCAGTGTGCACTGTGCTCCCGGTGGAAGAGACAAGCCCTGCCTGACATTGGCAGGGTTACAGGCTCTCAGGGCACCATCCATGCATACACCCCTCAGTGGAATGACTCCTTTCCTGGTATACACAAGTTTACCTTGTTCTTGTTCCTGTTCCCTGCATAGTAATACCCACAGCCAGTCATGGGCCAAGCATGGCACCAGGCAAGTCTCATTGTGCTTTCAGAGATGTACCAAATTTCAGAAATTCTAAAGCATTGTGCTGTAATAAAAGCAGAAATCACAATTGCTTACTTTAAAATGTATTTCTTATTTTATTTTAATTTTTTTGTTTGTTTTTCAAGACAAGGTTTCTCTGTGTAGCCCTAGCTGTCCTGGAATCCACTCTGTAGACCAGGGTGGCCTCAAACTTACAGAAATCCACTTGCTTCTGCCTCCTGAGTGCTGGAATTTAAAGGGATGTGCCACCACTGCCTGGCCAAAAAATGCATTTTGGGGGCCAGGATAGATGGCTCAGCAGTTAAAAGGGCTTATTGTAGTCTGCCTTGGTGGCCTTTAATCCCAGTACTTGGGAGGCAGAGGCAAGCCAATCTATTTCCAGGATGTCCTGGTCTACACAGCAAGTTTCAGGCTAGTAAAGGCTGCCTGGGTGAAAACCTGTCTCACAAAAATAAAAGTGCTTAATGCTTTCCCAGAAGACCAGAATTTCATTCCCAGCACCTATTTTGGGCAGCTCAGAACCATCTATAACTCTAGCTCCTGGGGATTCAATGCTCTCTTTTGGCCTCTGAGGGCACTACACTTAGGTGCACACACACACACACACACAAAAAAAAAAGAACAAATTTTAAAAATTAAAAAAAAAAAGAAGCAACATATTTCTTGATAATTGTTATAATTTGGAAGAAGGAACTTCTGTGACTCATGCATTTAAGTATTTGGTTCCCAGCAGGTGATGCTGTTTGGGGAGGTTATGGAGCCTTCAGGAGGCAGGGCCTCCTTGAAGGAAGTGAGACACTGGGATCCTGGCCTTGCTCCCTGTCTAGAGTCTACTTCCTGTTCCACCAAGGTGTGAGGCGGGGAGGTGTACCACTTACACACTTCACCTGCCATGGCGCACCCTCCCACCATGCCTTTCCTGCCACAGTGGATTGTGTTGTGGAGGGTGAGCCTACTGAAGCCTTTCCTCCCTTGAGTGGCTTTTGTCAGGCGTTCTGTCAGTGTCAAGGAAAGTGACTAACAGCACTGATGTCTGTGCGATGCCACCTGCATGGGCCCCGCCCACCAGCTCACAATGCTTCTGAACATGTGGCTTCTAGAGGGAGGAAAAAATAAAGGAGGGACATTAGCTCTTTACTGCATTGGTCCACTGTCCAGAACTTGCTTGGCCTACTGAGTGGTACTATGGAACAATCATTTCCCACACTATGAATATGTATTACTCTCATTTGCTAATAAAACACTGATTGGCCAGTAGCCAGGCAGGAAGTATAGGTGGGACAACAACACTAAGGATGATGGGAAGAGGAAGGATGGAGTTGGGGGGTTGTCAGCCAGACACAGAGGGAGCAGGAGATAAATGTACCATGCTAATAAAGGTATCACTGCATAGCAGAGTGTAAATAAGGAATATGGGTTAACTTAAAATGTAAGAGCTAGTTAGTAAAAGGCCTGAGCTATTGGCCAAGCATTTATAATTAATATAAGCCTCTGTGTGGTAATTTGGGAAGCAGCTGCCAGGTATTTGGGAACAGGCAGTCAGGACAGGAAATGTCCAAATACAGAGTGGAGGGTGGAAACAAGAACAGGGCGCTCTGCTCGCAAGATGTGCTGGTGCAGTAGTGGGACATGGCTTGTGGGAGTAACCAACCGTATCTGATTGGATTTAAGGCCCACTCTGTGAACCCATCCCTGATGCTGCTAGGGTGGCCAAGAACCTGAGACTAGATTGGACCTAGAGGATAACCAATAGTACAGTTCTTGTAAGGAACATAGTAATGACATGACTCCTAACAACATTCAACCTGAGGCGAGATTGGTCAGGCCTAGCAGAAAACCAATAGTACAGTTCTGGGAAGGAACATAGCAATCACATGACTCCTAACAACATTCTGCTATACTCACAGATCCATTCCTTATATGGCCATCATCAGAGAAACCTCTTCCTGCAGCAGATGGGAGCAAATACAGGGACCCACAGCCAGGTAATATGAAGAGAGTGAGAGACCTTGGAACACTAAGGTCTAAATGGCATTTCTCCATGGACTCCCTCCCCCCAAGGCTCAGGGAACCCTCCAGAAGAAGAGGTTGAAAGAGTGTAAGAACCAGAGGGGATGGAGGACACCAAGGAAACAAGGCCCTTTAAACACAGAGGGAACAATGCACATGTGAACTCACAGAGACTGTGGCATCATGCACAGGGCCTGCCTGGAGTGAAAGAAGAAGTGAACATACATCCCCATCTTTAATCCAGAAGCTATCTCCAACTGATAACCACATGCAGATGAAAATCTGTTTTTTTTCCAAGAGAGTCTCACTGGGGAAACAAGCCACTCTTAAGGATTGGCTGCATGCCCAGCTGTCAACGGCCAACACAAAATGAACTCAATGGCATCTCTAGAGGTTCTTTGTCTCATAATGTTGAGTCAGAGTTGTTTGTTTTTTTCTGCAGGTCCTTTGCGTATATGTTGTGGCTTCCAGTTTTGTGTTTTTATGAGATTCCTGCGTGTGCAAATGTGTGTGTCTCTATGTACTTCTTATGCTTGGGCACTTTTTCTTCTGTTCGTCTGTTTTGCCTTTTCAGGTTTGTTTGTGTTTGTTTTATTTTATTTATTTTATTACTATTCCTTAGATGCCTGTTTATTTTCTAAGGGGATCCAGAAAGGTATGGATCTGGATAGAAGGGAGATGGGCAGGAACTGGGAGGACTGGGGGAATGGGAAATTGATTCAGAATATATTGTATGAAAGAAATTTATTTTCAATAAAGGGAATAAAAGGAGTGTATTGAAGAATATTCACAGTATCACCCAAATTTATGTGGCTGCATTTCTTACTGAGTTATAAGCACTTTAGGAACTAGTGTGCTGTGTATAGCAGTCACCTATGCCTTTACCCCCTTGCACCCTCGGCTGGCATAGTTCACTGATGCATGTTCCACCCTCCTCTCTCAGGTCACATGTCTCTAGTCGGATCTTTTCTCTCTTCCACAACGGGAATGACCTATAGCTTGGCCAGTCACAACTGTGTAGCTTTTCTCTTTCAAATCTCATGTAAGCACTTCATAGGAGTAAAGCCCAAGCCACCTTGGCAGCCAGGTGGCTGGACAACGTGATTCTAGCTTCCTCCTTATGTGAGCATCACAAGGACGTCACAAAAGTGACAGCATATATTACTTCTATAGGTTTACATTTTACTGAGGTCTGTGTGTGTCAGTGAGTCAGCTGAGGCACACATGGTTCTGACATTCGAAAGGACTACTGGATCTCCCAGGGGACCACCCCAATTAAACCTTGAACTGTCTACTCCTTGATGTCCCTTTGATACTTCCCTGGACCCACATTCTGACTTCACTTCTGCCTCCCCAGGACACCCAGCTGAGACAAACTGAGTACTGTTCTACAAAGCCTGTCTGCCCACCTGGGAACAGGAGGGGAGGCTGCTGAGATCACCTAACGTAGCTGGCAGGCAATAACCCCATCTCTATTCGAAAGCATCCAGTTTATGCTAATATTTTTTATGCCAGTTGCCAGCCCATTCCTAAGGAGTATATGTCAGAATCAGGTGTTAACAAAACAATGAACAAAATCAAATGTACAAAACAATGAACAAAATAAAATGTACAGTCAGTAATTATTGGTTTCCTTTGATGAATCTGCCCTGGAGTTTGCTATCACCAATCTGATGTAAAATTAAACAGAACAAAAGAGCCCCTTTGGGAGGGGTATTAAATCAGCATTTTAAAACAACTTTTTTTGGTCTACTTTGGGCCTTTACTATGAATGCATTTGCTCAGAGTATGATGGAACTCAGTCAGAGAATGACCATGCTGAGGGTCTGCTGGATGCTATCTGGGTCCCACAGTTTGCTGAGAGGATCCAGGGAGTCTGTTGGGGGGGGGGGGGCAATGTCTTAGTCTCAGAGGTAGTTTGGGCCAACACCAGCAAGTCCCAAATCACTCTACAGCACAGGTGTGGCTATGCCAGGGACCTGGCAGAGCTGAGGACCAGGTAAAAGCAAAGAGCAGCTCTGTGTCTGTGCGCTCTACCCTGGACCACCAGCAGTGCTCTCTTTTTGCTGCTGATTGAGAAAGGATTGGCAGAGCTGAGGGCTGTTCAGTGTACTGGGCTTTGTTCTTTGATTGAAGGGTTGATAGACCCGTCAGGCATTGCAGCAACCTTGAGATTTCCCTTGAAGTTATGTGGCCTGTGTTCTACTTTCCTTTCTGCTGCTGTGGTAAAACACAGTCCAGGCCACAGTGCATCACAGAGGGGTGTCAGGGCAGGGTTCAAATAGGACCTTACAGCAGAAACTGTGGAGGAATGCTATTTGCTGGTTCAATCACGGGCTCTGTTAGATTTCTTACACAACTCAGCACCACCTGCCCAGTGATGATGCTGTCCACAGTTGGCTGGGCCCTCCTACATTGATTAACAATCAAGACAGCCCTACAATCTGGTCTGGGAAATCCCTCAGTCGAGACTACTCAGGCAACTCTAGGCTGTGTTAAGTTGACAGTCAAAGCTAATCACGACAACCTACCATGGAAATAAGTATCGAGGTCCCTCCAAAAACCAGGAACAAAGTGATTTATGTGACCTAGCTAGATTGTTCCTGGATATATACTCAAAGGACTCTGAAGTCCGCATACCACAGAGACAGCCATGGTCACTGCAGCACTGTTCATAATAGCCAAGATTTGGAATCAGCCCAGGTATCCATCAAGGAATGAATGGATGAAGAAAATGCAGAATATATGTACAGTAGAGTTTTGCTCATCCATAAAGAATAAAATTACATCACATGGAGGAAAATAGATGGAATTGAAGATCATGTCAAATGAGACAAGCCAGGTCATGAAATTCACGTCTTTTCTCTCATATGTGGAAGACAGGTTTTAAAAACTCAGAGATGAACTTAAGATGAAGACTGTTTGGGAAGAGGAAGGAGCCAATGGGAGGGGGACAGCGAGTGCAATAGAGGAGTGCTGTTGCTAAAAGTCCTCTGTGGGAAGACAAAACAATGTCTACTCTGTCTCCTAGGATCCTAATGACTAACAAGAATACAATTCCTCCCGAGGTCACTCCTGGGAACTGAGGTGTTTGCTGGGCTTACCCACAGAGCCTGGGTGGAGGGTCCCTGACAGGAGTGTGGGTGACCTCAAAGCAGCCACACCGAAAGGTCTGCACCAGCATAAACAAGGACTACCTTGTGGCTGCGTAAATGAAGTCCTGTCCCTAGTCTTTCCCAGCCTGTATGCTCCAGTCCCTCCCCAAACCCCAAGTCACATGCAGAACCTCACACGGCTGGCTGGAACCTCAGGTGAGGTCCTCTGACCTCCCCACTTCCTCTTCCTCTGAGGGAATGTCAGCAGCCTGCAGGCTCAGCTGTGATGATGAGCTTCCAGGAGGCCCAGCTGATCCCACAGAGATGGTGGCAGTGTGGTTCAGAGGCAAGTCCTGTCCAGCAGGTTTGACTATGATCTAAGTACATGATGTGTATGTGTGAGGATGTCAAAAGTGTAGGGGCTACTAAACTATAATAATGCCATCTTATGAATGTACTCCTGAGAATATTTATTAAACTATCCTTTTAAAACTGGTCTCTGGTCACTTAGACCAGCCATAAATTCCTATACATTGTGTTCCCGACCTAAAGGTCATGAAAACTGCCTGCTGGGCATCTGAAATTAGAACCCCGTGGGAAAGGCCCTTATGTCTTAGTCTATGTCCTTCCCCAAATATAAATTACTTGCCAACCAAAATCCTCTCCTTCTGTTGCTTCTGGGTGTTACCACAGGCCCTTTTATCATATACTGGCTAAAATATAAGCTCTGCGAGCTTGTGCCAACCTGGACCTCAATGAGAATCAATGATTTGATCCAATGATCTGGAAATGTGATGGCTGAAGAAACTCCATTTTAGGCTAAGCATTCACCTTGGTACCTAATAGTCATTTGTCTCTGACTCGGGTTCCTAGAAGACAAGTTCCCTGCTACTCTGACTCTTTGACCCCCATCCAGAAATGTACAGCATGACCAACTGTTATTATATAACGAATTGCTGATTTGGGCTTCTGTGACCTGCACAATAGAGCACAATTCCAGGACTACATTGCAGTCACCTGGCTGCCTAATCTTGGTATAGCTGAAGAGCTCTTTAGCTTCTAGAACTTGCTTTTGTAGATATCTGAGGACTTCTTGTGGTTTCCACCTTAAGAACCCTTCCTGCATCTGCTTCTGCGCTGCATGGCTCTGATTTGGCCCAGAGACTGTGGCCCTGCTTGAGGTTTTAATAAATTTGGCTAATTATAATCTGAACTGAGTCTGGAGGTTTTTTCCTGGGGTCTCAAACTCCATAACACAAGGAAGTCATTACATTTTAGAATGAATATATACTAAAAATTGTTATATGGTCCCAAACAATCTGATCTGGATGTCAGTCAAGATGAACAGTAATTGTTGGGTCTCCCCCTACGAGGACACTTGTAACAAACTTCCAAATAATGACATGGAGACTTCTATTAATCAGGGAAGCTTGGCCTTAGCTTAGGCTTGTCCCATTAGCTCTTATAAGTTAAATTAACCCATTTATATTAATCTACGTTTTGCCTCGTGGCTCTTTATCTTTCGTTCATCTTGCACCTCCTGTTTCCTCTGTCTGTTGACTCCTCTGTGCCTAGAGTCATCTCTTCCTTTCTCTCCCCGGAAATCCCACCTATACCTCCTGCCTGGCTATTGGCCGTTCAGCTTTTTATTGCACTAATCACAGCAAATGCATCTTCATACAGTGTACAAATATCCTACAACAACTTGTTCCATCTTCCCAGTCTTCAATCCTGCTATTTTTATCTCTTGGAGTACTTGCCCCATTGCTTGCTGCCTTCAGTCATGAAGGCTGCATGGAATTTTGACAAGAGCCATTAAAACATAAAATAAAGCCCATAAATCTTAAGGGTCAGTCTTTGTTGAAGGCCAGGAATGTGCATCCACCCCATGCCTGGACCATGTTCACCTCCTTCCAGCACTAGCCCTGGGCACAGTCCCCTGTACTGCACAGGGAGAGGACACACCCGCTGGATCCCACAGTAACACTTTGAAAGGACAGTGACGTCCTCAGAGGCAGGTCTTAGGTAACCTGTGTTGGACATATTTGTAAACCTTTAAATAAACATGAAAGAGATCAAGAGCAGCTGTGGGGATGAGAAGAACAGCTTGGGGCATTCCTTCCTCAAGAAATCAGCTGCCTCTGGGAAATTCCGGTGGAAACTGCAGGCCCTGTCTTTGGTGAAGCTCAGACATTTGCTCTGTGTCGCTGGTGTGTTACTGTGTTGTTGCCGTGACACAGTACCCAACCAAAAGCCACTGAAGGAAGCAGCAGCAGGCTGGCTCCCTGTGGGGGAGCATGGCTGCAGCAGTATGCGGCAGGTGGTCTCACTGCATCCACATGCAGAGAGCAGAAAGTCACCAGGAAGTGAGTCAGGCTACAAAGCCTCAAGACCCTCCCCCAGTGACCCATTTTCTCCAGCCAGACTCCACCCCCTAAATGTTCTTCAACCTTCCCAAACAGTCCCGAGTGCCTATGGTGGATATTTCACATTAAAAACACAAGGCTGGGCCGTGGTCTTGCTGCCTCGATTTCCTGGCAGTAATGAGGTCTCCCTTCACTAGAGGAAACACAGCAGCGGATGAGTCCACTCCCATCTCTGAGATGCCAGGACACCCTCTGAGGTTGATTCTTGTCAGAAGAGCCAAACAGCTTCTGACTCCTTTGTGGCAAATTGTCCACACAAACCCTCCAATCAGGTAGAACTATCCTAAAGGCAGCAGTCACACAGGGAGAATCCTATCGAGCCCCTCCCATTCAGACCTGCCGCTTTGGATCCCACCTGAATCTGGGAAACAGGATGGCCAGGTGCGTAGGGCACCCTTGAGGTTGTATAACTCCCAGCTCTGACTATTTTAAAAAATAGGTGTGACCTTCAAGTTACTCAGCCTTTGGGTCTCCGCTTGCTCAGGTGTAAAATGGAGATAATAATGGTCCTGCCCCACAGGACGTCTGTGAAGTCTGGTGACACGGAGCAGAATGCTGGGAGGAACCTCAGGCAATACTGTTCCTCGGGGGAGAAGAAGGGGCCTGGAGTCCTGAAGCAAGCAAGCTCTTCTGAGGGGTGAGAGAAAGACAGCCTAGAGCAGCGGTTCCCAACCTTCCTAATGCTGCGACCCTTTACCACAGCTCCTCGTGCTGTGGGGACCCCAACCACAAATGATTTTCATTGCCACTTCATAACTGTGATTTTGCCACTGTTATGAATAGTAATGGAGATGTTTTTGAAG
>NC_050449.1:112373856-112446356 GCF_903995425.1 Onychomys torridus | reverse complement strand
TATGGTGGTCCCTTTAATTGTCAACTTGCTACAAGCTGGAGTCTCAATGAGGGATTGTCCACAGTAGGTTGGCTTGTGTACATGTCTTGGGGGATTTTCTTCATTGATTTAATTGATGTGGAAAAATCCAGCCCACTGTGAGTGGTACCATTCCCTAAGCAGGGGATCTGGACCATGTGAGAGTGAAGGAATCAAGCTGAACACAGGCAAACAAGTGACGAGCAACATGTGAACATCCATTTCCCTCTGCTCTTGGCTGTAGCTGTCTGGTAACTAGCTGCTTGGTGTTCCTTCCTTTCTTCCCTAAGTTATTGTTGCTTTATTCTTGTTTGTTTGTTCTGTTCAGGGTATTTTAATCACAGTAACAGGAATGAAACCAGGATACCAAGTGTGTATGATGTTTTGCAACAAATTAAAAGAAGAAATGAAGAAAGACAAGGGAACAAGAGGGAGCCTCCATCCCAGGAGGGTGATCAGAGAAAGACTGGACAGAGGTTGACTTTAAATTCCTTGACAGTTTCATACACATGTATGATCAATTGTAGTTGTTTTCATCCCCAACTTCCCTCTCATCCCCTTTTCTCTCCCGTAGAAACCCTCCTCCCTCCCAACATCTCCCCCTTACTTCCTGTCTTGTGTGTGACCCACAGAGTTTAACTAAGGTTGTTTGCACAAGCACTGGAGCGTGAGAAGTTTATCAGTGGAACACCACTGAAGAGAGTACATCCCCGAGGATTTACATTTCCAAAGATTTATTGATTTCATTTACGTATATGCACATGGGTGCAGGTGCCCATGAAGGCCAAAAAGGGATGCTGGGTACTCTGAGCTAGAGTTCCTGGCGTTTATGAGCCATCCCAGGAGATGCCGGCCTCTCAACTCCAGTCCTCTTCTCAAAGGACTTTTCAGGAAGTCTTCTGAGTCACTGAGCCATCACAGCACCCCTGGCGGCAGAGTTCTCTCCCTCCCTCTCTCTCTCTCTCTCTCTCTCTCTCTCTCTCTCTCTCTCTCTCTTCCTTTTTTTCTTTAGACAGGGTTTCTCTGTGCAACCCTGGCTGTCCTGGAACTCACTCTGTAGTCCAGGCTGGCCTCAAACTCAGAGATCCACCTGCTTCTGCCTCCCAAGTGCTGGGATTGAAGGCGTGAGCTCTGGGGGTTTCTTTTTAATCACCTGGCTACTGGAGGGCAGGGGTGAAGCTAGGGCCTCAGGAACACTAGACAAGCACTCTACCACTGAGCTGCACCCCAGCCCTACTTTTAGGTGTGCCCTTTACCTTCTCCATCTGTCACTTTTCACAGACATTTTGTTTAAAGAATGGTTTATGACTGACCAAATTCTTCCTACAGTTCTCCACAGGCGAGTCCAGGAACAAAGGGCAACATTTTTAGCAGGAGGGGTGAGGGGCCCCTGCAGGTGTCCAGGCAGAGGAATGAATGTGAAGAGGTGAGAATGAAAACATGGTTCAGATTGACTTCATCAACCTGGATCAGACTGGGGGAGTCTGATACCAGGCAGTTCGTTGCCAGCATATTTAAAACATAGTACAATTTTTTTTTTGCAGGGGGGGTGGGGGGGTGGGGGCTGGGGAGTGGGGGTGGGGGAGGGGGAGTGTTCTGGTTAATACTATCCCCAGTGCACAAGAGAGCATAATTACATCAAAACTCAATTCAAGGTATATGTCATTTCTTCCAAGAAGATGTGTTCTAGAGATAGGCTACCTGTACTAGCAGAAGGATCTGGCCTGGTCTTGGTCATACAGATAGCATGGGGGTCATTTGGGCTGTGGCCATCTCTGGTCCTGGCTGTGGGACCTTGAAATGGCCTGGTCCAACAGATAATGCAGCTCACTAGCCTTCCGGATGGAAAAACAGGTAGTTCCTTGCTTCATGACTAACATTCGAAGTTTCCCTGAATGTCTGTTGGTTCAAAGACCTTTGGGGTCCCAACAAAAGGGAATCAGAATGTGAGTTGGGTATCTACTGAAAAGATCCAACAAAAGACAGGTGATAGAAAATTATATGTTCACACAGTTGTGCTTGCCCGGCGGACCACCTAACTATTTCCGGTGTAGAATAGCCACCTCCGGGTCAGACATCTCGCGGGACCAGGTCTCTGTGGCCTTATGTTGTTGCATAAAGCGTGCGTGCAGCCATGTAATCTACGCGCATGAGTGGAGTACCCACAGGAGTCCCTGTATGCATGCGCAGCCCAACCTTTAAAAAGCCGGCGCCATCTTGCATGAGCCCCCCTTATCTCCTCACCCACGTGTGTTTCACGCAGGCCTGTCACCTCTATCCTCTTTAATAAAACTCTTCCGTGGTCTTGTCGTGTTCAGGACGTGTTCCTAGCGCCGCTTAACTACTAACAACAGGCAGATGAAAAAGTCAAAGTAAGATTTTTAACTTGAGCAGTTTCTGTCCTATTCATGAAGACACTTTTTAGGTGGTGAGTCTTTATGGACAGACAGCTCAGCAGGGAAAGGCCCTGACCACCAAGCCTGAAGACCTGAATTTGATTCCTATTACCTACATAGTATAAGGAGAGGACAACTCCTGCAAGCTGTCCTCTGACCTCCACACACACCATAGCACATACTCAGTCTCAACATGCAAACAAATAAACTATTTTATAATTATTAAAAGAAAGAGAGAGCCGGGCAGTGGGCTACCAAGTGAGTTCCAGGAAAGGTGCAAAGCTATACAGAGAAACCCTGTCTTGAAAAATAAAAAAAAGAGAGAAGTCAGGGGGTTGTATCACATGCTTTTAATCCCACCATTTGGGAGGCAGAGGCAGGAGGATCTCTGGGAATTCAAGGACAACCTGGTCTACAAAGTAAGTTCCAGGATAGTCAGGATTGTTACACAGAGAAACCCTGTCTGGAAACACCAAAGAGAGAGAAGCTGGGTGTGGTGGTACACACATGCCTTTAATCCCAGCACTCAGGAAGCAGAGGCAGGTGGATCTCTGCGAGTTTGATACCTGGTCTATATAGTGAGACCCTGTCTCAGAAGAAAAGAAAAGAGAGGAGAGAGAGGAGAGACCTAAGTTCACTCCCCACACGAGCAGGTTCACAGGGCTGTCAACCACAGGTGAGAGAGGGAAACTCTGCAGCGAGGAACTGGAGTCGCCTGCGTCCTCATTTTGGACTTTGCACCTCCAGACTGTAAGAAATGAACGCTTGCTGTGTAAGCCACAAGAAGGCACTTTGTGAGACAGTAGATTAGTGCTCACAAGCTATTGGGGTAGAGGTCAGTCTGGTTTGATTTTTATTTTTTCCTAACCACCGTATAATCAGCCACTCTGTGCCATTTTACATTCCACTTAGATCTGTAGCTAGAGAGCTTCTTTACAGGTACTACCAAGCCCCTGCAGTACCACAACCCACATATAAAATAATCATTCAGACACTTATATTACTTACAAACTGTATGGCCGTGACAGGCTTCTTGCTATCTAGTTCTTATATCTTAAATTAACCCATTTCTGTTAGTCTATAAGTTGTCACATGGCTCGTGGCTTACCAGTACCTTACATCTCACTTGTCATGACAGCGGCTGGCAGGTCTCCGCCCCCAGCCTTCCACTTCCCATAATTCTCCTCCTCCTTGCCCCACCTACCCTATCCTTCCTGCCTGGCTACTGACCAATCAGCACTTTATTTATTTTAACCAATCAGAGCAGCACATTTGACATACAGAACATCCCACAGCACTTTCCCTTTTCTTTTTTTTTTTTAAAGCAAGGTTTTAACTTTTATATAGTAAAATTACAGACAGCAAAACAATTATCAAGCAAGAATTACAGTTATAATATTAAAGAAGATATCTTATCTATCTTATATTTCTGAGTCTAAGGTTTTATATCTAATTTATCTTTTATCATAACTGAGGAAATTACAACTATCTAGTCTTCAACCACATCAAAGACCTCAGAAGGATATAATATAACCTGAGAACCAGGAGAAGGATGCAAGCATTTTTCAGGAGCCTGATAAGAGTAGACAGAGACAGCTGGCAGCCTGGACAGTCACCTAATGTTCCTTTGTAAAGTTGGGGCATTTGTCTTTAGCCCACAGGGCTAGAGTCTCTCGGTCACTTCTCTCAGTGTCCTGTAGAATGTCTGGCAGTTTCCTCTGTGAAGCAGAACCTGAAGGACCATTTTGTCAAGCAAAGTTTAGTGGTCACCTTTCTATGGGTCCTGCATGTCCAGTCAATCAAGCAGTCCAGGCAAGAACAGTTTCTTGCCCAAATGGCTATTTTTGCCAAGGTGAAGATAAACTCCATATGAAGTGTCTTTGATGCCCATCCTCCACTCTGAAGTACATTGGTGCTGCCAGGAGCAGGCATGTCTCATTGTCCAGAAAGTCTAAATTTTTTAAATATTTTAAATGCCATATTTTGTAGGTCTTTGAAGTATTTGAAGATTACCTATCTATCTGAAATATCTCTATGTATACCTAGAAGACTTAACTAACATGGCTACGAGTATGATTATCATAGATGACTAATTATTAATCTATTTTTAATCATCTATTACAATTTTAAATGAGCTATACAAACATAATACCTTAAACAAGAGTAGAAATAACACAGTATAACAAAATTAACTTTAAGTTTGTATCAATAGACTAAAATCTATACCAATGTAAAACATTTCAAACAAGTTGTTGCTCTTTAGAAGTAAGTTCCTTAATCTACCCTTTCATCCTATTATATCTATATCATATCACCTTTTCTTCTTTAGAAAGAGATCACTTTTATAATCAACCTGATTTAAATAAAAATATTGGTTTCTCTGTCCCACATCAGAGGGCTCTTCTGATTTGGGACGTAAGAATCTGTTAACCTTTTTTTTTTTTTTTTTTTTTTTAGCAATATTCCTGGGTTTAGAGAAGGAGTGAGCCAATTCCATCTCCAAAGCCAGTTGGATATATTTGGGAATTTGGGCGTAGTTTTTCTTACTACTTCCTGCTGGAGGGGACGTTGTATCTTATGGGGACATAAAGAAAATTTTAGGATTATGGAGTAGTCCATGAGGGTAAACCTCTGAGCCAGTTGCCTTGAAATCATTTTGGATGTTGGATCATTTGGGCCATGGTGTCATCAGAGACCTTTCAGATGGTCTTGGTTGATCAAGCCTGATGTATCTTAATCTGGAACAAATTCACAGCCTCTGGCTTTCTGTGGAAACAAAAGCAGAGACTCTTTTGCAGACCTGACTACATAAAATAAAGTGTATTTATTTCGTGTATATGAAGTCACTTACCCTCCCTTATAGCTGTCAACACTTGGGAAACAAGAAAACATTCATTTTGTGCAGCCACTTCCCAGAATGCACCAGTCTCTTACTATTTGTGGCTACCATGAAGGTACAGTACTGCTTAGGAATAAGTAAAGTAGGAAAGGAAAAGATAATCATCACTCTTAGAGATTCTGGGTTGGGGCTGGAGGGATGGCTCAGCAGTCAGGACACTTGGGCTGCCAGTGGTCTGTGCCTAGCACCCACGCAGTGGCTCACAACCATCTGTACTGCGGCTCTAAAGTTCTCTTCTGCCCTCCAAGGGTCTTGCACACACTGCCACAGCCATAAATGCTGGCAAAACACTGTGCATGGAGTCAAAAGCAATAAATCTGGTTCTTTGTGCACGAGCCACGGTTCCTGGATGTGTGGCTCCCACTCCTCACCAATGAAGCCTCTTCTTACAGCAAATGAAGACACCGCAGAAAAACCACGGCTGGACACGTGCAGAGATGAACAAATTGTGTAGAGTTCAGCTGCAACATATACAACACATCACAAGTTCCTGCATCTGTATCTCAGGGAACATCTCAGAAGAGGGACAGAAAGATCCTAAGAGCCAGAAAACCACAAAGTCTGCCATGAAGCATTCTCTCCTTGAAATGGCTGCACAAGCAGGACTGGGACAATGGCAGTATCGATGGATCGAAACCGTGGGGGAGAGAAGTTTTGCCGGATGCCACCCTTAGGTAAAGAACTTCGGGAGTTGACTGCGGGGAGAAGGAAAATCCATCTCTCCTGGGGATGACAGAGTGCTCAGTCATAAAACCAGTTACACATGCAACAAAAGTAGACTCAGAGGGTTGTGTGTACATATACATATGTCTGTATGTATGTATACATTTACACATACATATACACATATGTAGATATATATAACCCAACAGATAAAGGTTGTTATGAAGGTTTCTCTGATGCCTTTGGGTTAATGAAGGTCTCACTTCCTTAGTGTTTACCTCTCCTGGTGTAAGGATGGCTGTGTGAAGTTACACATAAAGATGGAAAAGAAAGGGCAGCTGTAAGAGGGTTCTCTAGAGTCACAGAATTTATGGAATGAAGATATGTATAAAGGGAATTTACCAGAACGACTTACAGGCTGCAGTCCAATGGCTAGCTGTGAATGGAAAGTCCAAGAATCTAGTAGCTGCTCAGTCCCACAAGGCTGAGTGTCTGGGCTGGTCTTCTGCATATGCTGGAGTCCTGAAGAAGTCGGCTCCAATGCCAGGGAAGGAGGGGGCATGCTAGTCAGCAAGGTGAGGGCAAGCAGACAAAAAGCAAAAGCTTTCTTCTTCCATGACCTTACATAGGCTTCCAGCAGAAGGTGTGGCCCAGATTAAAGGCAGGCATGTGTCTTCCCTCCTCAAGATAGGGGTCAGAGGTGTGTCTTCCTACCTCAAAGGTTTGGGTAAGAAGTGGCTTCCCCCACTTCAAACCAAGCAGAATATCTCTCACAGGTGTGCCTTTCATTTCTGGGATCATCCCAGATATAGTGAAGTTGACAACCAAGAACAGCCATCACAAAGGCCATGCGACATTGTACCCTGTTCTAGGCAAATGGTGGGAGACAAAAATTTTTCTTAAATCTACTTCTCAATCACTTTTGACTCAAAATAATCACTGTGTCAGAGTCAGAGCTGGGCGTCATGTTCTACCTTTGGTAATAAACGTGGTAGAATGGTCTCCGAGGACTCTCTCCGTCTCTCTTCTAACCCAGTTCCCAAGCACAGGAAAGAGGGACAAGAGTACATGAGCCTCAGCTTTTCAATAACACTGTTGGGGCAGGAAGGAACAGCCATGTCCGGTAAGGAATCTGAGACTGTCATTCACATCTAGTCAGAGGAAGGTGTGCAGAGGAGACACTTTCTTCAACTAGTTCAAGTTCCAAGCCTTTGAACTTGAATCAGACAACTGAGTAAAGACAGACAAAGCTTGTTCATTTTGAGACAGGGTTGCTCTGTAGCTCAAGCACAGACAGCCCTATGAGCCAGGGCCTCGGTTCCTTCCTCGCTGCACAGTGGCTGGGTTCCAAGACCTCCAGAGGTGGGAGCTATGTTGCCTTTTATGACCTGTCCTGAGAAGTCACAAAATGTCTTCAAGAGAATGCCACACAGACTCTTTTCAACTAGATGAATGTCACAGTCACGTTATAAAGAGAACATCCCCGACAGGAAACACTGAGGTAGCTGCTATGGCCTACAATGGAGTGAAGGTTCTCAGCCTTCCTGATGCTGGGACCCTTTAATACAGTTCTTCATGTTGTGGTGACCCATAAAATTATTTTTGTTGGGTTGGGGATTTAGCTCAGTGGTAGAGCTCTTGCCTAGCAAGCACAAAGCCCCGGGTTCAATCCTCAGCTTAAAAAAAAAAAAAAAAGTTACTACTTTATGACTGTAATTTTGCTATTGTTATTACTCATAATGTAAATATCTGATATGCGGGATATCTGATATTTGACCCTGTGAAAGCCCCATAGGTTGAGAACCACCATTTTAGAATAAGATGAACGTGGCCGGGTGGTGATGGTATTCACCTTTAATCCCAGCACTCGGGAGACATAGGCAGGTGGATGAGTTCAAGGCCAGCCTGGTCTACAGAGCAAGAGCCATGAGAGCCAAGGCTACAGAGAAACCCTGTCTCAGAGAAACCAAAAGGAGGAGGAGGAGGAGGAGGAGGAGGAGGAGGAGGAGGAGGAGATGGTGACGCCATCGTGGTCCTGCAGGATGGTGAAGTGCTGCCACCTTCTGTGCACCAAGAATAATGCCACCTATTTCATCCGCTGTCTTCTGTCTCTGGAACTATGCACCCCTCTCCTATCCCAGCCATCCTCAGTTTAGATGACTGTCCTGATGGTTGTTGGTCTGTCTGCTTGCCTGTCTGTTTGGCAACAGTCCTGGCCTCTGTACTGATTTCCATTTGGATGAGAACAGTGAGGGACTATTGGTGAAATTATTAAGGCCACTCCATGTAGTTAAAAGGGAGGTTTATTTTGTGGGGTACCTTACAAATGAAGGGGTAGGTTGCAGGGTCTGGGAAAGGGATCACGCAGTCCAGCGGTGTTCTCTGGAGAACTCTGCTCGGTCTACCTGCAGCGTCCAGGGTCCTGGAACCAAGAGAGGCCTCTCTTTTTGATCCTGGGTCTTCAGCGGCCTCTCTCAGCCCCGCCTTGTGTGCGTGACCATTACCGAAGCCTCAGTGGGGGTTGGAACTTCAGGCCAAGGCTGGAATGGCTACCTACTACAAGGGACCCACAGGAATTGTTTTGAGTCATTGTATCTGTCCTTGTATCTGTCCACATTGGCTCAGATTGTCCCCTCCTGACCCAACCAGGGTTGGCTTCCTCCACGGCCTGCTCTGCCGGGATCCCTCAGGGCATGCTGTGGTTCCTGGCAGCCAGTCTTACCCACACTGCACCACTCTTCGTGCCCAGAACAACTTCTCTTCTCCACACGGTCTCCAGCTAGCCCTAGGTTTCCTCCCTTCCTCTCTGGCTGCACCCTCTCCTCGGGCATATCTCTAATCTTCCTTCTCCCAGATCCAGCACTGAGCCCACTCTCCGCACAGGCCTCAAAGATCATCACTCCTCAAATCCTTTGTGTGCTGAAGACGCCAGCCCAGTCTTGTCTCTGACTCCCAGCTCTGAGTAGGACTCACAGACTATTCCTGGGGACACGGCACAAGCTAGAGCTCCCGCTCTGACTTCCCTGGATGATGAACTGTGATGTGGAAGAGCAAGTGAAATTTTTCTTCCCTGAGTTGCTTTTGGTCACGGCGGTTGGTTCATATCAGCAGTAAAAACTGTATGGTGCTACGGTTTGTCCAACAGCGCACCAGGCACTTAGGCATGCTTTGTTGCTGTTCTCTGAGACAGTCTCACCATGTTCGCATGATTGCAGGTGTGTGTCGATGCAGCCACCCTCTTGTAGCTCCTCTGGCAGGTGACCCCTCACGCCTCACACCGGGGTCAGCTTCTGCCTCCCCTGTGGGTCCCAGACTGATGTGCTGGCTCATTCTTCTACCACTACGCCCTGTCTCTGTGACTCTACCACAATTCTACTGCTACTTGACCTTGACTAGAACCTTCTAGAAGAGCCGGGTTGCAGCTCAGTTGGTGGAGTATACAGCTTGCACGCACAAATCCCTGGGCTCCATCCCCAACACTGCACAACCCAGCTGTGTTGGAAAACACCTGTCACCCCAGCTTTCTGAAGTTGGAGCAGGAGGATCACAAGTCTAAGGTCATCCTCAGCTACATAGTGATTTTGAGGCCGGCCTGGGCTACATGAGACCTTGCCTCAAAAGAGGAAAAATAGTTGGAGGATTATCTTGCTCTGTAAACCAGGCTGGACTCAAACTCATGGTCTTCCCACAAGTGCTAAGATCACAGACATGCACCCCACATCCAGCTAACCAGTATTCTTGACTGTGGCAGTGATCTGAGCACTGGACACCCCATTTAACCTTATGAGCTTCCTATAAAATCCATATCCAGGGGCTGGAAACATGGCTCAGTGGTTAAGAGCACTTGCTGTTCTTGCAGAGGACCCAGATACAGTTCCCAGCACCCACAAGGCGACTCACAACCATCTGTAACTAATGACAGAGTGATATGGTACCTCTTCTGTCTCCCATGGGTCCCAGGCATTTGTATGGTACACAGAAACTACACACAAGCGCTCATACATACAAAATGAAATAAGAATAAGTTATGGGAATTACACCATTTGGCCCAATGACCAATTGGATGGAGCAGGATTTTGTTTGTTTGTTTGTTTGTTTTGGGGTGTTGGCATTATGGGCATGGTCTTCTCTGAGGACATGGAACACATTAAAAACTGTGAGACAGGGAGTGCATTCTGTCTTTGGTGGTCCAAGCAGGAGCAAGTGGTGGAGAAGTGTGGCTTGCAATTGGTTCCCATCATCCTTGGGCAGAACAGCAGGACAACAGCTGGATCAGCAGCAGTATGGACCTAGTTCTGTGTTGGGAATGTACCTTATTGATTTCATCCCTTAAGAAGTCTTACCCAGGGGTTGGGGATTTAGTTCAGTGGTAGAGCGCTTGCCTAGCAAGTGCAAGGCCCTGGGTTTGGTCCTCAGCTCTGTGAAAAAAAAAAAAGAAGTCTTACCAGGCCCCTTACCTCAGTGTCTCTCATCAATAAATATATTTTTAGAACCCATCTCCACATTAGACGAGAAGCTGGGACCTTAGTTTTCCTTTCCATCTTGCAAGATGGCGGATAAAAAAGCCAAGAAGCGGGGGCTGGAGAGATGGCTCAAAGGTTAAGAGCACTAGCTGTTCTTCCAGAGGTCCTGAGTTCAATTCCCAGCAACCACATGGTGGCTCACAACCATTTGTAATGAGATCTGGCACTCTCTTCTGGCCTGCATACATAATAAATAAAAATCTAAAAAACAAACAAACAAAAAAGAAAAAGAAAAAGAAAAAGAAAAAAAGAAAAGAAAAGAAGTCAGGCAGTGGTGGCACACGCCTTTAATCCCAGCACTCGGGAGGCAGAGACAGGTGGATCTCTGTGAGTTCCAGGCCAGCCCGGACTACAGAGCTAGTCCAGGACAGACTCCAAAGCTAAAGAGAAACCCTGTAGCGAAAAAAACAGAAAAGAAAAAGCCAAGAAGCCTGACACAGAGGAGAAGATACCTGCAGCCATGAATGCTGGGAGTGATGTCACTGCTGCTATAGCCAAAAAGAGTGAACCCGAGGTTAAACAGCCCAAGAAGGAGAAGCCCCAGGTGCAGCTGAAACCCTGTCCTGGCTAGAGGAATTGGCAGATACTTCCTATGTGCTATGTATTCCAGAAAGTCCTTGTACAAAAGGAAAACTCAGTTGTAAAACCCAAGGTTGAAAAGAAGAAGAAAAGGGAGAAGGTCCTTGTTACTGCCACAAACCTGTTGGTGGTGACAAGAACGGTGGTATTCAGGGTGGTTATGCTTCAAAAAATGCTGAGGTCTTATTCTACAACTCGGGAGCTGCTGAGTCATGGCAAAAAGCCCTTCAGCCCTCATGTGAGAAGTCTGCTTGCCAGCGTCACTCCTGAGATCATCCTGATCATCCTCACAGGTGCCACAGGGGCAAGAGAGTGGTCTTCCTGAAGAAGTTGGGCAGTTGTGACTGGGCCTCTTGCCCTCAACAGAGTTCCTCTGCTCAGAACACACCAGAAGTTTCTCATCATCACCTCTACAAAAGTTGGTGTCAGCAAGGTTAAAATCCCCAAACACTGAGCTTCTGTCCACCCCAGAACTCCCATTTGGACCAGAGGTGAGTGCCTGGGTTATAGTCAGAGAGGCAACTGTGCCTGGGTCCCACCCCCAGACACAGGCCACCTCGGGAGGACCTGACCAACTTGGCCCCAGTTACCTGCCAATCGGCGGGCCCTGCTGGAAGGCTCCCCTTTTCCAAAACTGCAGGCAGACACTGCAGTCTCCACACCCTGCCCCCACACCCATTTGCCCTAGACCCCAGCCACTTCCTGAGACTCAGAGACCAGCCCCCAGCTTCCATCCTGCCCTGGAACTCCCATCTGGACCAGAGACCAGAGGAACTCCCATCTGGACAAGAGGAGCTCCCATCTGGACAAAATAAGGAGACATCAGGGACTTCCCGAGACTCAGAGTCCAGCCCCACAGCTCCTATCTGGCCAGCACTCTCATCTGGACCAGTGCTCCCATCTGGCCCAGAGCTTCCCTCTGGACCAGAGAGAGGCTCCCTAAATCTGTCAACTCTCTCTGGACCAAGTACACTGATAAGACCAAGAACGAACACAAGAGGAGATGGGCAGACGTCAAGGCAGAAGTACATACAAGAAAATAAAGAGCAATACAGCATCACCAGAACCTAGCCCTTCTCCAACAGCTAGACCTGAACATCATGGGATGGAAGAAAAAGAAGAAGAAGAAGAAGAAGAAGAAGAAGAAGAAGAAGAAGAAGAAGAAGAAGAAGAAGAAAACAACCTTATAAGTAACATCATGAAGAGGCTAGAGCCTTATATAGAAGAAATCAAAAATAAAGTAGAGGAACAGACAAACAAAAAATGGGAAGAACACTATAAGAAACTACAGGAAAGGACAATTAAAGCAGAAGAAAACAATAAATCCTTGAATTAAAATCATGAAAAAGCAAGGGAGACAGTCCAAGACCTGAAGAGGGAAATAGAAAAAATGAAGACACTAGCAGAAGGAATGCTGGAAATAGAAAATCTGAGTCAACAAACAGGAACTTCAGAGGCAAGTATAACCAACAGAATGCAAGAGATGGAAGAGAGGATCTCTGGTGTTGAAGATACGGTAGAAGAAATGGATTCATTAGTCAAAGAAAACACTAAAACCAACAAAGTCATGACCCAAAATGTTCAAGAAATTTGGGACACCATGAAAAGACCAAACCTACGAATAATAGGGATAGAGGAAGGAGAATACCAACTCAAAGGCACAGAAAATATATTTAACAAGATCATAGAAGAAAACTTTCCCAACTTAAAGGAGGAAATGCCTATAAAGATACAAGAAGCCTATAGAACACCAAACAGACTAGACCCCCCAAAAAAGTCTCCTCGGCACATAATAATTAAACAACTAAACGTACAGAATAAAGAAAGAATATTAAGGGCAGCAAAGGAAAAAGGCCAAGTGACTTATAAAGGCAAACCCATCAGAATAACACCCGATTTCTTGATGGAGACTTTGAAAGCCAGAAGGACCTGGACAGATATAATGCAGACACTAAGAGACCATGGATGCCAGCCTAGACTAATATACCCAGCAAAACTTTCAATCATCATAGATGGAGTGAACAAGACCTTCCAAGACAAAACCAGATTTAAACAATACTTATCCATAAACCCAGCCCTACAGAAAGCACTAGAAGGAAAATTCCAACCTAAGGAAGGCAGATACACCCATGAAAACACAGGCAATAGATAACACCACAGCAGTAAACCCCAAAGAAGAGAAGTACACACACACTACCACCAAAAAATAAAAATAACAACAGGAATGAACAATCACTGGTCATTAATATCCCTTAATATCAATGGACTTAATTCAACTATAGAAAGATGCAGACTAACAGAATGGATACGAAAACAGAACCCATCTTTCTGCTGCATACAAGAAACACACCTCAAATTCAAAGACAGACACCTCCTAAGAAAAAAAGGCTGGGAAAAGACTTTCCAATCAAATGGTCTTAAGAAGCAAGCTGGTGTAGCCATCCTAATATCCAGCAAAATAGACTTCAAACTAAAATTAATCAAAAGAGATGATGAAGGACATTACATACTCATCGCAGGAAAGATCCACCAAGATGAAGTTTCAATTCTGAACATTTATGCCCCAAACACAAGGGCACCCACATATGTAAAAGAAACAGTACTAAAGCTTAAATCACATATAAAACCCCACCCATTAATAGTGGGAGACTTCAACACCCTACTTTCACCTCTGGACAGATCAGCCAAATTGAAACTTAACAGAGACATAATGGACTTAACTGATGTTATGGCACAAATGGACTTAATCGATATCTACAGAACATTCCACCCAAACAAAAAAGAATATACCTTCTTCTCAGCATCCCATGGAACCTTCTCTAAAATCGACCACATACTTGGCCACAAAGCAAATCTCAACAGATACAAAACAATTTGAATGACCCACTGTGTTCTATCAGACCACCATGGTTTAAAGTTAGATTTCAACAACAACAAAAAAACTACAGAAATCCTACAATTTCATGGAAACTGAACAATGCTCAACTGAATCACCAATGGGTTAAGGAAGAAATAAAGAAAGAAATTAAAGACTTCCTAGAGATGAATGAAAATGAATACACCACATACCCAAACTTATGGGATACTATGAAAGCAGTGGTAAGAGGGAAATTCATAGCACTGAATGCCCACATAAAGAAGCTGGAGAAATCTCACGCTAGTGACTTGACAGCACACCTGAAAGCCCTTGAACAGGAAGAAGCAAAGTCTCCCAGGAGGAACAGATGCCAGGAAATTATCAAATTGAGAACTGAAATCAATAAAATAGAAATAAAGAGAACAATACAAAGGATTAATGAAACAAAGAGTTGGTTCTTTGAGAAGATCAACAAGGTAGACAAGCCCTTATCCAAACTAACCAAAAGACAGAGGGAGAGCATCCAAATTAACAAAATCAGAAATGAAAAGGGGGACATAACAACAGACAATGAGGAAATCCAGAGAATCATCAGGTCATACTTCAAAAACCTCTACTCCACAAAACTGGAAAATCTAAAAGAAATGGATAATTTTCTGGATAGGTACCACATACCTAAGTTAAATCAAGACCAGATAAACCATTTAAACAGTCCAATAACCCCTAAGGAAATAGAATCAGTCATTAAAAGTCTCCCAACCAAAAAAAGCCCTGGACTTGATGGTTTCACTGCAGAATTCTACCAGATCTTCAAAGAAGACTTAATACCAATACTCTTTAAATTGTTCCACACAATAGAAGAAGAAGGAATATTACCAAACTCCTTCTATGAGGCTACAATTACCCTGATTCCCAAACCAAACAATGATCCAACAAAGAAAGAGAACTACAGACCGATCTCCCTCATGAACATTGATGCAAAAATACTCAATAAAATTCTGGCAAACAGACTCCAAGAACACATCAAAACAATTATCCACCATGATCAAGTAGGCTTCATCCCAGGGATGCAAGGGTGGTTCAACATACGAAAGTCCGTCAATGTAATACACCATATAAACAAATCAAGGGAAAAAACCACATGATCATCTCACTAGATGCAGAAAAGGCATTTGACAAAATCCAACACCCCTTCATGATAAAGGTCTTGGAGCAATCAGGAATACAGGGAACATACCTAAACATAATAAAGGCAATCTACAGCAAGCCAACAGCCAACATCAAATTAAATAGAGAGAAACTCAAAGCAATACCACTAAAATCAGGAACAAGTCAAGGCTGTCCCCTCTCCCCCTACTTATTCAATATAGTACTTGAAGTTCTAGCCAGAGCTATAAGACAACATAAAGAGATTAAGGGGATACAAATTGGAAAGGAAGAAATCAAGCTCTCCCTATTTGCAGATGACATGGTAGTATACATGAGTGACCCCAAAAATTCAACCAAGGAACTGATACAGCTAATAAAAACCTTCAGCAACATTGCAGGATAGAAGATCAACTCAAAAAAATCAGAAGCCCTTCTATATACAGTAGACAAACGGGCTGAGAAGAAAATCAGAGATACATCACCCTTTACAATAGCCACAAATGTTATAAAATCCCTTGGGGTGACTCTAACTAAGCATGTGAAGGACCTATATGACAAGAACTTTAAGTCCCTGAAAAAAGAAATTGAAGAAGATGTCAGAAAATGGAAAGATCTCCCATGCTCATGGATAGGCAGGATTAATATAGTAAAAATGGCGATCTTACCAAAAGCAATCTACAGATTCAACGCAATTCCCATCAAATTACCAACACAATTCTTCACAGATCTGGAAAGAATAATACTCAACTTCATATGGAAAAACAAAAAACCCAGGATAGCCAAAAGAATCCTGTACAATAAAACAACCTCTGGAAGCATCACAATCCCCGACCTCAAGCTCTACTATAGAGCTACTGTAATAAAAACAGCTTGGTACTGGCATAAAAACTGACATTTGGATCAATGGAATCGAATTGAAGACCCTGACATTAACCTGCACACCTATGAACATATAATTTTTGACCAAGAAGCCAAAAATGTACAATGGAAAAAAGAAAGCATCTTCAACAAATGGTGCTGGCATAACTGGATGTCAGTGTGTAGAAGGCTGCTAATACATAGAGAAAGTAGAAAGTACTCTTGAACGCATTGGCACCAGAGATCACTTTCTAAATATAACACCAATAGCACAGACCCTGAGAGAAACAATCAATCAATGGGACCTGTTGAAACTGAGAAGCTTTTGTAGAGCAAAGAACACAGTCAACAAGACAAAGCGACAGCCTACAGAATGGGAAAAGGTCTTCACCAACCCCATATCTGACAGAGGGCTGATATCCAGAATATATAAAGAACTTAAGAAATTAGACATCAAAATGCCCAACAGTCCAATTAAGAAATGGGCTATAGAACTAAACAGAGAATTCTCCACAGAGGAAGTTCAAATCGCTGAAAGACATTTAAGGAATTGCTCAGCATCCCTAATTATCCGGGAAATGCAAATCAAAATGACTCTGAGATACCACCTTACACCTGTCAGAATGGCTAAGATCAAAAGCACAAAAGACATCTTATGCTGGAGAGGATGTGGAACAAGGGGAACTCTCCTCCACTGCTGGTGGGAATGCAAGCTTGTACAGCCACTTTGGAAATCAACATGGCGCTTCCTTAGAAAATTGGGAATCCATCTCCCCCAAGACCCAGCTATAGCACTCTTGGGCATATACCCAAGGTATGCTCAATCATACCACAAGGGCATTTTCTCAGCTATGTTCGTATCAGCTTTGTTTGTAATAGCCAGAACCTGGAAACAACCTAGATGCCCTTCAACTGAAGAATGGATAAAGAAAATATGGTACATATACACAATGGAGTACTACTCAGCAGAGAAAAACAATGACATCATGAGGTTTGCAGGCAAATGGATGGATCTAGAAAAAAATCATCCTGAGTGAGGTAACCCAGACTCAGAAGGACAAACACGGTATGTACTCACTCATAGGAGGATACTAGATGTAAAACAAAGATGACTAGACTGCTACACAACTCCAGGGAGGCTACCTAGAAAATGGGACCCTAGGAAAGACCCAAGGATCACCCAATGACAGAGAAATGGATGAGATCTACATGAACAACCTGGACGACAGTGGGAGTAATGAAGGGCAAGATTTGAGGGAAAGAAAGCTTAGGGGAGCAGGAGATCCCAGCTGGATCAAGTACAGAAAGGGAGAATGAGGAATAACAGACCATGATAAATGAAGACCACATGAGACCAGGAATAGGCAGAGTGCTCGAGAGGTCCCCAGAAATCCACAATGATATATCCTCTGTAGTCTGCTGGCAATGGTCGAGAGAAAGCCTGATCTGACCTAGTCTGGTGATCAGATGGCCAAACACCCTAATAGTCGTCTTGGAACTCTCATCCAATAACTGATGGAAGTGGACACAGAGATCCTCAGCCAGGCCCCAGGTGGAGCTCCAGGTGTCCAACTGTCGAGAAAGAGGAGGGTCTGCAAGAGCGTGAATTGTTGAATCCAAGATCGCAAAAAGCACAGGGATAAATAGCCAAACGAATGGAAGCACACGAATTATGAATCAAAGGCTGTGGAGCCCCCAGCTGGATCAGGCCCTCTGGATAAGTGAGACCATTGAATAGCTTGATCTGTTTGGGAGGCATGCAGTCTGTGGGACCAGGATCTGTCCTTAGTGCATGAGCTGGCTGTTTGAAACCTTGGGCTTACACATGGACACTTTGCTCAGTCTAGAAGGAGGTGACAGGACCTGCCTGTACTGAATCTACCAGGTTTAAATGAATCCCCAGGGGTGCCTTGATCCTGGAGGACATGGGAATGGAGGGGAGGGGCTGGGGGGAAGGTGGGGATGGGGGCAGGAGGGGGGAGGACAGGGGAACCCATGGCTGATGTATAAAATTTAAAACACATAATAATAAAGAAAAAAATTATTTATTTAAAAAAAAAACGAACACTTAAAAAAAAAATCCCCAAACACCTCAAGAAGAAGCAGCTTTGCACACCCAGGCACCAGGAGTGAGGTCTTGGACACAGAGAAGGAGAAATACAAGATTTCAGAGCAGCGCAAGGTGGATCAGAAAACTGTGGACTCGGCAGATTTTGCCAATGATCAAAACTGTTCCCCAGCTCCAGGGCTATCTGTGATCTCAGTTCTCTCTGACTAATGGGGAATACCATCACAAACTGGTTTTCTAAATTGCTAACAACCTAATTAAACAGCATATGTTTGTAAAGCTGTATATGTATATGTATATATGTATAAAAAATCTCCAGACATGGTCACCCTCGAAGATGCTGGACCTTCAGAATATGAATGCTGTTCATTCTTTGGGGCAGCTGATCCTAGTTGTCAAATTGCAGCATCAGGGAAAATGGAACTTCAGCTGAGGAGTTGCTTCCATCAGACTGACCTGTGGGCATGTCTGTGGGGCATTTGTTTATTGCTAATTAATGTAGAGGGGCCTACCCACTGTGGGCAGTGCCATCCTTAGGCAAATATGTAACCAGAAACTTTTCTGTGTCCTGCTTGACCCACAGCAGCTTATAAAATAATCACTCAAACACTCAGAGGCTGCATATTAATTACAAGCTGTTTGGTCTGTGGCTCAGGCTTATGGCTGGCTAGCTGTTAAATCTTAAATTAACCCGTTTCTATTACTCTATGCATCGCCATGTGTCTCCGGCTTTACCTGTGTTTTATCACATCTTGCTCCCCAGGTGGTTTGTAGAGTCTCCCCTGACTCCTCCTTTCTTCTCCCTGTGTCTCTGTTTGGATTTCCGGCCTGGCTCTAACCTGTCTTAACATAGGCCAGAGCAGCTTCTTTATTAACCAAGGGTAGTAGCACATATTCACAGCATACAAAAAGACAATCCCACAGCACTTCCCCTTTTATGTCTAATCAAAAAGGAAGGTTTTCACTTTACCATAGTAAAATTATATATAACAAAACAGTTATCAAGCAAGAATTACAGTTACAATATATAATCTATTTGTATTTGACAAAATTAAAGAAAACATTTAATTATCTATCTTAGTAAATCTAAAGTTTTATATCTAATCTATCTTTTATCATAACTAAGGAAAATTATAATTATGACTGTCTAGTCATCAACTCAATCAAAGTCCCCAGAAGAATCTAATATCTAAGTAAACAGGAAGTACATTGCAAGCAACTTCCAAAATTCTAGAAATGATGAGAGACATCTGGCTGCCAGGACAGCCACCCAAAGTTCCTCTGTAATGTTGGGGCCTCTGTCTTCAGCCTACAGGCCTAGAGCATATGGCAGACTTTTCAGTGAAGCAGGAAGTTTGAAGGACTATCCCATCTATTTTGGCAAAGCTTGTTAGTTGCTTTCCTATGTGTCCTGCAGAATGTCTGGCAGTTTCCTCTGTGAAGCAGGAACCTGAAGGACCATCTGGTCTTGTTTTGCCAAAGTTCAGTGGTCATTTTCCTGTGGGTCCTGCATGTCCAGTTTATATAACATATTGTCAAGCAGTGTAGGCAAGAACAATTTCTTGCCCAAATGGCTAGCTAGCCTTTCCACATTGTAAGCAAACTCCACAACGAGTTTCTTCAATGGCCATCATCCTCTTTGAAGTAACTGGTGCTGCCAGGAGCAGACATGTCTCACTGGACAGAAAAGTCAAAGTTTTTAAAACATTTTAAATGCCATATTCTGTAGGTCTTTGAAGTGTTTGAAGATTACCTATCTGAAATATATCTTTGTATACCTAAAAAACATAACAAACATGACTATAATATTAACTATTACAGATGACTAACTATAATCTGTATTTTTAATTATACATTACTGGGGTTGGGGAATTTAGTTCAGTGGTAGAGCGCTTGCCTAGCAAGCGCAAGGCCCTGGATTCAATCCTCAACTCTGGAAAAAAAAATCTGCTTAAGCTGGGTGGTGGTGGTGCA
This sequence comes from Onychomys torridus, assembly GCF_903995425.1. Classification (NCBI taxonomy): domain Eukaryota; kingdom Metazoa; phylum Chordata; class Mammalia; order Rodentia; family Cricetidae; genus Onychomys; species Onychomys torridus. The sequence continues at coordinate 112,426,372 of NC_050449.1, read as the reverse complement.
CACCTTTAATCCCAGCACTCGAAGGCAGAGCCAGGCAGATCTTTCTTTGTGAGTTGGAGGCCAGCCTGGGCTACCACGTGAGTTCCAGGAAAGGTGCAAAGCTACACAGAGAAACCCTGTCTCCAAAAAATATAAAATAAAATAATTTTTAAAAAACCCTTAAGTTTGTATCAATATACAAAAATCCTTTAAACAAGAATAGAAACACATATACAGTGTAACAAAATTAACTTTAAATTTGTATCATTATACCAAAATTCATGTCAATGTAAAATATCTCAGATTAATAGTTGTTTTTTGGATTATAGTAGATTCAATCATCTACCTTTTTCTATCATTTCTTTATCATACTCCCTTTTTTCTTTTAGAAAGAGATTGACTATGAACAATAACAATTTGTAACCAAACCCCCTAAATAAAGACAAACATCAGTAATCCATTTTTGGGGAATGTAGGTGTAGTTTTCTAGGCTACTTCCTGCTGATTGGGGGTCTTAGTAATCCTTGGGGGACCCTGAGAAAATTTGGAATTATGGTCAAATCCGGACTGGAGTAGTCTATGAGGCTGGATCATCTCAGCCAGCTGCCTTGATGCTGTTCTGGATGTTAGATCATCCGGGCCATTGCTCCCATTGGAGACCTCTCAGGGGGTGTTCCTTGATGGAGCCATATTAGCCTGGAAGGAATCCACCACAGCATCTCATCTTCTGTGAAACAAACGCAGAACCTCTTTTCCAAAGCAACATTCCCTTAGACATAAGTTTCAAAGTCAAGATACCTTTAAGATACACATGTTGGGCCAGGTGGTGGTGGCGCATGCCTTTAAGAATCCCAGCACTCGGGAGGCAGAGGCAGGCGGATCTCTGTGAGTTCGAGGCCAGCCTGGTCTACAAAGCGAGTTCCAAGAAAGGCGCAAAGCTACACAGAGAAATCCTGTCTCAAAAAACAAAACAAAAAAAGATATACATGTTGGTTTAGCTTAGCAGCCCCACAATCAAATGTCTCTCTGTAGTTAAAAATTCCAAAGAGAACACAATAATATACAGTATCCAGACTCTCTGTATATTTTCCTTCTTTACTTGGCTTTACTTTACTCCCTTTTAAGGATTTTATTTTATTATTTTAAAACTATATATATATATATACACATAGACAGGTTTTCTCTGTAGCTTTGGAGTCTGTCCTGGAACTTGCTTTGTAGACCAGGCTGGCCTTGAACTCACAAAGATCCACTGCCTCTGCCTCCCAAGTGCTGGGATTACAGGCGTGTGCCACCACCGCCAGGCTTATATATCTCTTTTTTATGACTGTCTACACCTTCTTTTTTCTCTCTCAAGCCTATGCATATTTTTTAAACAGACTGTGACCCACTTAGAGTTTTTTTGTTTTTGTTTTTGTTTTTGTTTGGTCTGAATCTGTTTTATTATGTATCTTTTAGCCTTTTATTTGTCTGAGCAAAAGCCTTAAATCCGCCAAGTAGGTGCTGCAGGAGCTTGTGTTGCTAGCTTAAGCATGCAGACAGGGGCTGGGAGAATCCTCTCTGTACCACAGCCTGTGGGAGAGACTGCAGGAGCCTGCCACACCACTTAGCTCATGGTGGCTGGCAGCCATCTCTATCTCACAGGCAGCTGTCAGGAGACTCTGGGCTGCTGCTGGCATGAGACTCTGAGACTAGGAAGCCCAGTGTGGCTCCGTTTCTGTGCATTCAGAACCTTTTTTAAGGTTTCTCAGGTCTGTGTGGATCAATGTCCAACATTGGGTGCCACTTATTAAGTGTACCCACAAGAGTCTGTTAAAGGTTATCAGTGGATTTATTTATTAAGATATAAAATGGGGAGAAATACACTCACAGATATAGAACAAAGTAAACATCGGAGGTGGTTGTCCTCCATTCTGCCTGGGGACGAATGGAACCGGCTGTCCAGTCTACAACCACCTCAAGAGAGAGAGTGCAGCCCCCTCCTCAGTTTTAAGCAGTCACATGCCCAGAAAAAAACACGCCTCTGTGGGCCGGATACCACAAGGTCATTAGTGGAGCAAATTCCCACAGAGATATCATCACCCCCTAAACAGTAGGGAACAATTTTAAGAAAGCAATGCCCCTTCTCCCTCTCACAAAAGGTTTTTGTTTTCTCAGGGTTATGGTTAATTGTCATCTGTAAGGGGTTGGTTATAAGTTGTAATAGGTCAGGGGTAGAACAATAAAGTTTAGATTCAGGAATCTCCTTTGGAAAAAAAAAAAGGGGAAGAGATAGGATAGGATAATAAGGTAGATTATTGTATGGACTTGGAAATTAATTTAGCAGCTATCAGCTTTAGATAGTTAGCATTGGTATGGATTCTTGTATATTGATACAAATGTAAAATTATTTTACTATATCTGTTTGAGATCATTTGTATATTGATACAAATACAAAACTATATTTACCATATTGTACATATGTTCCTACTCATGCTTAAAGTATTTTTGTATATTGATCAAATGTAAAATTATATTTTTCATACTATATGTATGTTCTACGTTTTTGTTTGTTTGTTTGTTTTCGAGACAGGGTTTCTCTGTGTTGTTTTAGTGCCTGTCCTGGATCTCGCTCTGTAGACCAGGCTGGCCTCCAACTCACAGGGATCTGCCTGACTCTGTCTCCCGAGTTCTGGGATTAAAGGTGTGCGCTACCACCACCACCACCACCACCACCACCACCAGGCCAGTATGTTCTAGTTTTGTTTAGAATATTTTGTACATTGATACAAATTAAGGATATTGTTGTCATACTGCACTATACATTTCTACCTCTGATTAAGATATTTTAGTATATTGTCACAATTTCAAGGTCTTTGTCCCTATACTGTACATCTGTTTACAGACTGTTCAATTTTATAATGTGAAGCCTTAGTCTTTAAGTTATATAAGTTGATAAGAGTTACAGGTTAATAACCACCCATGCTTGTCATATTTATGTTAGTTAGGTTTTCTAGATATACAGAGATATGTGTTGCCTGGATAGGTAATCTTCAAACACTTCATAGACCCAGAGAATATGGCATTTAAATGTTTAAATAACTTAGATTTCTGTTGATGTGAGACACAATTGCTTCTGACAGCATTGATCTATTCCCTAGAGGATCTTGGGCTTTGAAGACACTACATATGGAGTTTGTCTTCTTCTTGGCAAAATTGGCCTGTTGGGCAAAGAACCGCCCTTGCCTCAGCTGCGGACAAGTAAGCTCACTGTCCATTAGAGATGAGCAGGACAATGGAAAAGGTGACTGCCAAACCTTGCCAAGACAGGAAAGGCCAGTCTTTCAAAATTTCCTGCTTCTGAGAATAGTCTGTCAGAAATTCTAGGCCTATAGCCAAAAGTGGTTGCCCCAACATTGCAGAAAAATATTGGGTGACTGTCCAGCAGCCAGGGGTTTCTATCATACCTTGCATGTTTCAGAAGTAGCTTGTTTGCACTTCCTACTTACTCAAGTAGTGTTATTTTCCTTCTCAGGGCTCTGATGGGGTTGAAGACTAGATAGTTATAGTTATAGTTATAATCCTCTCGTATTTTAGCTAAGAGCATTTCAGGTACAAGATTTAGATCCTTCAGGATAGGACTGCTATTGGAGTAATCTCTGTAACTTGCCAGTAACCTTTGGCCTGGACATTTAGTATGTGTTTCTTGCTCGATATTGTTCTTGCTGGCTGTAGTTTCATTTTTATGTTATTATCATTTTTCTTCTAGGTAATACTTGGATAATTGTTCTTATTGTGTACAGCATTGTATTAGGTTTAAAACTTTCTTATTTAGACAAAACAGGGAAGTGTGGGAATTCACTCCACCAGTGACCTTGGGGTATCTGGCCCGATAGAGGCATGATTTTTTTTCTGGGTATGTGACTCTTAAAACTGAGGAGAGGTGTGTGTGCTCTCTCTCTTGAGGTGGTTGTAGTCTGGACGGTTGGTTCCATTCACCCCAGGGCAGAACAGAGAGTGATGATGGCTGTTTACTTTGTTCTGTATCTGTGAGTATATTTCTCCCCATTTTATATCTTAATTAATCCATTAATATCCTTTAAATCCTTTTGTGGATTTGCTTAACCCTGATGGGCCTGGGCTGTGTTTAAGAAAAGGAGTTGAATGGGAGCCAGGGATGAAGCTGAGAAAGCTGCTTTCCCCAGGCTCCCACTCTGCCTGAGTTCCTGGGGAATTCCCTCAGTGACTGTGATGTGGGACTCTAAGATGAAGGGAACTCTTCCCTCCCTGAGTTGCTCTTGGTCATGGTGTTTATCATAGCAACAGAAAGCTAATTAGGTCAATCTTGAAAGTCCAGCCTCTCCAGCCATCAGACAGGATACCCTAGGCATGAAAACCAGTGAGATGGCTCAGCAGCTGTCTTAGTTAGGTTTTCTATTGCTGTGAAGAGACACCATGACCACAGCAGCTCTTACAAAGGAAAACATTTCATTGGGGCTGGCTTACAGTTTCAAAGGTTTAGTCCATTATCTTCATGGCGGGACATGACAGCATAGGCCAACATGGTGCTGGAGAAGGAGCTGAGAGTTCTACGTCTGGATCTGCAGACAGCAGCAGGAGACTGAGACACACCAGCAAGACTTGAGCTTATGAGACCTCAAAGCCCACACCCATGTTGACACACTTCTCCCAACAAGGCCACACCTACTATGTATAATGCCTCTCCCTATGGACCAAGTATTCAAACACAGAAGTCTATGGAGGCCAGACCTATTCAAACCACCACAGCAGCTAAAGTTGTTTGCAGCCAAGCCTAACCTGATTCCCAGGTTAAAGGGGAGAATGAACTCCAGGTTGTCCTCTGACCTCCACAGGTACCCATGTCACATGCTGCCACCACCTACACAATAATAATAAATGTGATCTTTAAAATTTAAAAACAAAAAAAAAAAGAGCGAGAAAGAAAGAAAGAAAAAGGAAGGAAGGAAGGAAGGAAGGAAGGAAGGAAGGAAGGAAGGAAGGAAGAAGTCCTGCAAGGTCAAAGTCACACAGCTGGTGTCCCAGGTAGGATTCGAACACAGGCAGTGTGTCTCCTGATCGGGCCTTAATCTATTGGACTTACTCACACCGAGTTCATCTTGGAGTGGAGGGAGGCTGAGGACCCACTTCTGCTCAATCCTGGAATGAACGGACCCTGCCTGGAGGAGGGGCTGACAAAGGTGGAACCCTGGAGCATCAGACTACAGAGGAGGCACTAGGTAGCTAGAAAGCAGCTTTCGTGTGCCCTGTGCCCTACCCTGCACTTAGGCCCTTTGGTGGTAGGGCTTGCCCTTTCTGGAAGCCATTAACCAGAACAAGCTTCAGCCTCCCAGCCTGAATCCCAAACGACTGACAGCATCCTAGGTCTGGAGAGATGGCTCAGCAGTTAAGAGCACTTGGCTACTCTTCCAGAGGTCTTGATTTCAATTCCCAGCAACCACTAGGTGGCTCACAACCATCTCTAGTGATGCCCTCTGCTGGCATCAAGAAGTACATACAGATAGAGCACTCATACATATAAAATAAATAAATCTTTTTTTAAAAAGTCATTTAAAACAGACTTGGCCTGAAGAGCTCCTGAGTGGAGGGGCCATGGGCATCACAGGTGTCCTCACCCTGTCTGAGCTGCAGACATAAGCAATACTTAGAGCCACCTCTTGTAATGCTAAAGACCAGCCCATGGAACAAGGTTGAGTTCCAGGCCAGCCTGTGCTGCAGACTGAGACCATGCTTCAAGAAGCCCCAAGTCCCATCCCCAGCATTCTGTAAAACTGGGCATGACAGCACCCAGCTGATCTCAGCACTGGGGAGATGGAGACAAGATCTGAAATTCAAGGTCATCCTTAGCTTAGGGTTGGAGGCCAGCAAGGGCTACGTGAGGGTGTGTCTCCAAAATAAAACAAACTACCAAAAAAACTAAGGACTTCATATCAGAACAGAGAAAAGAGAGCGCTGTGCGCTTACACCATCAGGTGTGAGCAAAGAGAGAGCTGTGCGCTTACACCATCAGGTGTGAGCAAAGAGAGAGCTGTGCGCTTACACAATCAGATGTGTGCTTTACCCCCTTGTCTACAGAGCCTCCTTCTACATTTCTGATTTGAAATTTTTTGTTTGCTTTCTTTTTCTTTTTTTTCTGAGACAAGGTTTCTCTATGTAGCTTTGCTAGCCTTTCTTGGAACTCACTCTGTAGCCCAGGCTGACCTTGAACTCACAGAGATCCGACTGCCTCTGCCTCCTGAGTGCTGGGATTAAAGGAGTGCACCACCCCACCCAGCATGTGAACTGCTATTTGCTCAAAGAATTTTTTTTTTTATTATGAGCCTAAAGAGATGGTTCAGGAGGTTGGGGATTTAGCTCAGTGGTAGAGTTCTTGCCTAGCAAGCGCAAGGCCCTGGGTTCGATCCTCAGCTCAAAAAAAAAGAGATGGTTCAGCAGTTAAAAAACACTTGCTACTTGTCTTGGTCAGTGTTCTATTACTGTGAAGAGACACCATGATCACGGCACCTTTTATAAAGAAAAACATGGCTTGGGGATTTAGCTCAGTGGTAGAGCACTTGCCAAGCAAGTGCAAGGCCCTGGATTCGATCCTTAGCTAAAAAAAATAAATAAATAAAAGAACAAAAGAAAGGAAGGAAGGAAGGAAGGAAGGAAGGAAGGAAGGAAGGAAGAAAGAAAGAAAGAAAGAAAGAAAGAAAGAAAGAAAGAAAGAAAGAAAGAAAAACATTTCAGCCAGGCGATTATGGCACTCGCCTTTGATCCCAGCACTCGGGAGGCCGAGGCTGGTGGATCTCTGTGACTTCAAGCCCAGCCTGGGCTACAGAGTGAGTTCCAGGAAAGGCGCAAAGCTACACAAAGAAACCTTGTCTCGAAAAAAGAAAAAAAGAAAAGAAAAAAGAAAAACATTTCATTGGGACTGGCTTACAGTTTCAGAGGTTTAGTTCATTATCTTCATGGCAGGACATGGCAGTGTGCAGGCAGACATGGTGCTGGAGGAGGAGCTGAGAGTCCTACATCTCAATCTGCAGGCAGCAGGAAGGGGGAGTGACCCTGGGTCTGGCCTGAGCATGTGAAATCCCCAAAGCTCACTACCCACCCCCAGTGACACACTTCTCCCACCAAGGCCACGCCTCCTAATTCCTGTCAAGTAGTGCCACTCCCTAATGATGAAGCACTCAAATATGTGAACTGATGGGGACCAATCTTATTCAAATGACCACACCACTCTTCCATAAAACCATCGTTGGTTCTCAGCACACACATCAGTTAGCTTACAACCACCTGTAACCCCAGGGGCCTGATGACCTCTTCTGGCCTCCTGGGGTAATGCACTCACATACACAGACACACAGAGAAATAAAAATAAGCTTTAAGAGAATCACAACCCAGCGAGCAGTGGTGGTGCGCACCTTTATTCCCAGCACTTGGGAGGCAGAGGCAGGTGGATCTCTGAGTTTGAGGCCGGCCTGGGCTACACAGAGAACCCCTGTCTCAAAAACCAAAACCAAACCAAACAAACAAACAAAAACAAACTCTCGATCTTCTTGGATCTACCTGAATGTTGGAATTACTGGACAATTTAGACAACAGTGTTTCTAATGATGCACGTGGGGAGAACCCCTCCATCGATTCAATGATGGAACCTGGGGGATTTCTCACAGGAGTTAACACCCTTGACACTGTGAAAGCAAGTTTGCCTGCATGCTTTTCTTTCCTCTTCTTTTGATTGCTTTTTGGAGGGTAAGGGTGGGGAAGGAGACAGGATTTCACTACATAGCCCTGGCCAGCCTCTAGACCAGGCCAAGCTCAGAGATCTGCTGTCTCTGCCTCCGGTGTAATGGGGATAAAGGTGTACACCAGAGTTCTCAGAGATTGAACTCAGGTCTTGGTGGCAAGGGCCTTTCCCAGCTGAGCCATCACCCCCAACCTGTGCTTTTCTAATACACATAAGCCAGGCGATTTCACAACACACACTGCATGGTAAGCTTTCTCCACTGGCCTTTTCATATGACAGTTCATTCGGTGCTTACAACAATCACCCAGAGAGGTAGTCACTTGTGGTTGTAGATGGCCCTGCTTCCTCTGGTACATCCTGTGAGAGGGAGGCTCTGCCACTTCCATCCCTTCCAGGGACAACCAGGATCCTGGGGGAGGGGCAATTGAGAGAGAGAGGAGAGAAAGAGAGAGAGAGAGAGAGAGAGAGAGAGAGAGAGAGAGAGAGAGAATGACGGTCTTGATGACGGTCTTGACGCTATGGGAAAGGTTCGTCACCCTTGGTATCTGAAGGAACTTGGATTTCAAAAGGAAGACAGAATGCACTCTCACCCAGAGAGGAGCCTGTCTTCCCACCTGGGACAAAAGCCTCTTCTTTCCCTGGCATCCCTCCACATAGGCCCGTGTACCAACCTAAGTGATAAAGCTTGCCAGGGTAACTGAGGAGGAGGCAGGTGTGATGTCTGCCACCCCATCTGTGACCACGAAGATGATGACTCCAGGGTCAGAAATAACCCCACAGTCAGCTCTCATGTGTCAGCCCTCCTAGCCATTCCCAGAGAGTCTGGGCCCTGAGTCAGAGCAAAGAGTCCAGAAGTAGCGATGGACTCCGGGGACACTGGGCAGTGACACCACAGAGTGAGCCTAGAGATTTTTACGATAAATCAAAGGCCTGCTCCTTCAGAAGTCCTCTCAGTTTACTTCCCTCATAGCTTCGCAGACCTGGGCTGTGGAGCTAGGGTGAAAATGGACAGGAGACAGCTCAGCTTTCTTTCTGCACAGAGAGAATCAGAGGATGAAAACCTTTTTACTCAAAAATCTACTCCGGTAGCGATGGACGATGAGAAGCCTTGTCTTGTCTTCAGGGAGCCACCAGGCTCTGGCAAAGTGGCAACAATACTCTAGCACAGAGAAGAGCCTACAGGACGAGAGAACAGGGACACCCATATGTCAAGTGACCCCCTTATTCATCCCCTCAAAATAGTCTGGATGTCTCCATCCATGACTGAGTCATCCACCCCAATCCTGGGGGCAGACTTGGGATGAATGGAGCTCTTCCTCCACCCTACCCCTCCTCAGCCCAAAGAACTTGTAACTGATTCCCCAGGATGGAAAACTGACTTCCACAAGCCCTAAAAATAACTGGACCACTTAATACTCCGAACATAGCCTCTCCCTGCCCCCGCCTCACCCACCCCCAGCCAGCCAGATAAAGGCAGCTGCCTGGCTGACAGGGAACAGAGACCCAGAGCCAAGGTAGAGAGAAGGCGTGGGACCCAGGAACAGAACTGAACTAAGGCCAAACAGAGAACCCCAAGGACGACAGACTCTAAGGCTGCGCCCACTAGACACCTGAAAGCACCCAGACCGGACCCTCAGTGAGTACCCTCCCCTAGCTCTCTGGGCTGTGCCCTCTGATCCTTGCAGCATGAGCATCAGGAGTGAGCCTAGGGGGAAAATGTTGAGAAGCATGTGGGCACAGGTGTACAGGGCAGACCCCAAGAGAGAAATTCCACCAAGATCTTTCTCTAGAAGGTAGCAAGGATTTGTATGTGTTCAGCTGCTGCTGTGGTTACCACAGGCTGGCCCAAGAAGCAGATTCTCTCTGATCTAGTATAATCCAGAGTGGGTTTCAGGTGTGCACGTGAGTGGGTCTATGTGCCATAGTGAAAGTGTAGCAATCAGAACATTGTTTCACTGGTTTACCATGTATGTGGATCCTAGGAACAGAACCAAGGTCCTCAGAAATAGGAGGAGCTACCTTTACACTGACCCATCTTGCCGGCCCTGGAGTTTTAATTTTTAAAATGCAGCTATAGGCCTGGGACACAGCTTAGTTGGTGAATCTCAGTCTTGGGAGGCAGAGGCAGGAGGATCTGAAGTTCATGAGTTTGAGATCAACCTGGACTAGATGAGAGTCTGTTCAAAAATAATAAAAATGCAAATATGGAACTCCTCTTGCTTCAGGGCTTGCTCCCCAGGAAGCCTAAGGTCAGTCCAGGGACCACAGGAAAGAGGGACAGACAAAAGCTGGGAAGATAGGGGACCAGGAATAAATAGCAAGAAAGCCAGAACAAGGCCTAGGGCAGGTCCAGTTCCCAGCATTGTTGGTGACAATCTTGGCATATATGGCCCCAGAGATTTCATGCCCAGGCTAGCCTGTGAGCAGCTTCCCGTGAGGCGGCCTGGGTAGAATGATTTTGTCCCAGGCCATTGTCTTGCCCCGTGGGAAAAACCCTCTAACTAAGCCTAGGGCAGAGTGGATGATCCGGTCTGAAGCCACCCATCCATCGGTAGGCATCCAGAGCAGGCTGGTGCCAAAGAGGGGTCTGGGGTGAAGGTGGGTGGTCCTAAGCAGTAGGTGGTCCTGAGTGGCTGTCTCAGCATAGGAGACCTATGCACGCACAATTTTTGAAACTCGCTACATCCTAAACCTGGTCCCAAATTGTCTGTAGTAGTCTCGGGCCAGGAGAGGAGCCAGGAGCCAGAAAACTCCCTACATGCTGAGCCTCCACGGACGGACGGCTCCTGCCCCCTCACTGGCCTGTTTCCCCTAACGACAGGCAATCAGACTCACTGGCTTCTGAGGATCCTTAACTCTGACCACTTTGACCTCTGTGACCCTAGCAAGGATTCTGGAGGTTCCTGGGAGTTGGGGTTGGGTGCAGCTGGTAATCTGTGTAGGATATCTGCTCAGGCCACCCTTGTCGTGCTCAGATAGAGCATGGGTTTGTGTGTGGTCTCCTCATCAGAGCTCAGAGACAAGAGGGGCCACCCAGAGGTTTTACTTGGGGCCCAGGCAGAAAATGTCAGACTTCACCTCCTCAGGCCCCTAATATCCATGGTGGACAGACCAGGGAGGGGGTGGGACAAGCAGCCCTCCCTTTTTCCTCTGAGGTAGAAGGACAGGAAGACGTCTGTCTTGTACTTGTCACCTGCGTCCCTGCTACATCCCACACCCTCAGATCTCTTTGCATGATGGGGATCTTCCAGATTGGCCTACAGGCCAGATACCTTGACACCTCAGAGGAAGCAGAAGGCAGAGTCTCCTAGGACCCCAAAATATGGAAGGAGATGGCATGGGACATGGGCACACCAGGTCTCCCTGGCTGAGCTGGAACCTCCCTGAGTATCATGATGTCTGGCCGAGGCATGGACCTCAGCTATATTTAGTGCCAAGTGCAGGGCGGAGCAGTGGGTCAGGGCAGCACATAGTTCACATTCTTTCCCTAATGGCCTCTGGGGACTGTCATAGCACCTGTCACAAGACAGATAGGACATACATGAAACAGACCCGAAGATGGCTGAAGGGGTGTGAGGTCACTGAGGAGTGAGGAGAGTTAGGGAGAGGTGTGCCTTGGTGGAAGCTGGTTGGGGCAGGGGGAGGGGTTAGGATCCAGATTCTGGCCACAAGCCCTGCCCTAGAGACTTTCCAAAATATGCTTGCATGCCCACTAGGGAGGGTTCTCTGTGGGCCAGGGACAGAGCTCTCGTGTCTAGAGCTGTTTTGGCCGAAGGGATCTTAATCCCACAATCTTCTACCATGCACACACCTTGGGTACGTCACCTCCCAATTCTCCTAGGAGTGCCCATTGAGGAAGAGAGGTCCTGTGGCCAATTTAAAAAAAAAAAAAAAAAAAAAAAAAAAAAGCCCTGTATATCCAACCCTCTTATTTCTTAGGGGTCAGGCCCTCAGGAAGTCTAGGATCTCCAAGTCAGCACTGCCTACAATTCATTCTGCAGGACCTGACTCTGGACCTTGGGCCTCGTGTTTCTCATCCTTAATGACAAAGAGTTGTGGGGAGAAAAAAAACTTCAGATACCATTAGTTCCGGACTGGGAATGTGGATCAGTTGGTAGAATGCTTGCCTACCATGCACGGAGGCCTGGGGTCAATCCTCAGCACCTACCATGGTGGCATATTCCAGTAATCGAATAGCCTGGAAGGTGGTGGTACTCAGAAGGATTGGAAGTTCAAGGTCATCCTTGGCTATGCAGCAAGTTTGAGGCTAGTCTGGGTTACTTGAGATCCTGTCTGTAAAAGAAAAACCCTGACCTGGAATTCAAATGTTGGCTCTGCCTAAACATGAGCAACTTTTCCGCCTTGGAACTCTATTTCCCAGCAAGGGCTGTGGACCCAGAGGCCTGGGAAAGGTTGTCTTGAGTTGAGAGCCAGGAAGTGGAAGCTGGAGAAGGTTTTCTGGCCAACGTGCTAATTCCGCCCTCTGGTGTTCTGTGAGGGAATTTCACTATCATAGGAAATGAGTCTTTATTTAGACTTCTCCTAAGAGCTTCTACAGAGCTCTCACTTGGGAATCTCCCGGGGATAAACAATTTTGACAGAGGAAGATGTAGATGATTCATCCAGTTTACCCACTGGAAATCCAGATCCCTTCAGTGGCTGGGAAGCATCTCGAGGCCAGATGAGACTGGGAAGCAGAGGCTCACAGTGATGGACGGGTGGACAGACAGAGGGATGGGCAGCTACACCAGCCAGGCAGAGTGAGCCTCTGAGAGATGTGGGGGAAGAGGGGGGCAGCCCTTAGTAAGAGTCACACAATTTCCGAGCTTTTCTCCTACTATTCATCCCAGGAACTGGCCCTCACTCCACTCACCTCTTTCCCTTCTTCTCAGAAGGATGGCTGATGCCCAGACGCAGGTAGCTCCTACACCAACCGTCCAAATGAGGACTGGAAAGGACCTCCCCCTCCCCCCCCCCCCACCCCTGGAGGGTCTGCCGTTGCCACCACCCAAGGAGTCCTTCTCCAAGTTCCAGCAGCAGCGGCAAGCCAGCGAGCTCCGCCGTCTCTACAAACACATCCACCCTGAGCTTCGAAAGAACCTCGAGGAGGCTGTGGCTGAGGACCTGGCAGAGGTGCTGGGCTCAGAAGAGCCCACTGAGGGTGATGTTCAATGTATGCGCTGGATCTTTGAGAACTGGCGACTGGATGCCATTGGTGACCATGAGAGGCCGGCTGCCAAGGAACCTGTGTCCGGTGGCAACGTCCAGGCCACCTCTCGGAAGTTTGAGGAAGGCTCCTTTACCAGCAGCTCAGATCAGGAGCCAGCTGGACCCCGGCCAACTGGAGGTGATGTTCAAGCTGCCAGACAGCTATTTGAAACCAAGCCACTGGATGCATTGACAGGCCAGGAGGAGGCAACAGAGGCCACCAGGAAGGAACCTGCAGCCAGTGGAGACGTACAGGGTACCAGAAAGCTCTTTGAGACACGTCCTCTGGACCGGCTCGGCTCCCGCCCCTCTATCCAGGAGCAGAGCCCCTTGGAGCTGCGCTCAGAGATTCAGGAGCTGAAGGGTGATGTGAAGAAGACAGTGAAGCTGTTTCAGACAGAACCTCTCTGTGCCATCCAGGATGCAGAGGGCGCCATCCATGAAGTCAAGGCTGCCTGTCGGGAGGAGATCCAGAGCAATGCAGTGAGGTCAGCCCGCTGGCTCTTTGAGACCAGACCCCTGGATGCCTTCCACCAGGATCCCAGCCAGGTGCGAGTGATTCGGGGGATCTCCCTGGAGGAGGGAGCCCTGCCCGACGTCAGTGCGACTCGTTGGATCTTTGAGACGCAGCCTCTGGATGCCATCCGTGAGATCTTGGTGGATGAGAAGGACTTCCAGCCATCTCCAGATCTCATCCCTCCTGGTCCAGATGTGCAGCAGCAGCGACATCTGTTTGAGACCTGCGCCCTGGACACTCTGAAAGGGAAAGGAGAAGCTAGGGCAGAGGCTCCACCCAAGGAGGAGGTGATTCCTGGTGATGTTCGCTCTACACTCTGGCTGTTTGAGACAAAACCCCTGGATGCTCCCAGAGACCAGGTCCAAGTGGGTCATCTGCAGCGGGTGGGTCACCAGAAGGGTGAGGGGCTTAGGACTGACTGTCTATCTAGTGATGGCACTTCAGCATTGCCTCTGTCTCAGGGTGTCCCCCAGAATGACAGGTTGAAGGGGGATGTAAAAACCTTCAAAAATCTTTTTGAGACCCTTCCCCTGGACAGCATCGGACAGGGTGAGCATTCAACCTGTGGAAATATAAGCAGAGCACAAACAATTGATTCTGCTGAGCAGTCCCAGGGCACAGATTCCCCCATATATGCCATGCAGGACAGCAGGGGACAGCTCCATGCCCTGACGTCTGTCAGCAGAGAGCAGGTAGTTGGAGGTGATGTACAGGGCTACAAGTGGATGTTTGAGACACAGCCCCTAGACCAACTGGGTCGAAGTCCCAGCACCGTTGACTTGGTCCGAGGCATTACTCGGCAGGAAGTGGTAGCCGGGGATGTTAGCACCACCCGGTGGCTCTTTGAGACACAGCCACTGGGGATGACCCAGCCACAAGAACAGCAGAAACGGCAGGAGGAGGGTGGGAAGTGTCCAGAAGTACCCCCTTCTGAGCACCCCCAAAAAGGCAGCGTGCAGACCATCCGCTGGCTATTTGAGACCTACCCCATGAGTGAGTTGGCCGAGAAGCAAGACTCTGAGGTCACAGACCCTGTGAGCAAGGCTGAAGCACAGTCGTGCACCTGGATGTTTGGGCCCCAATCTCTGAACCAGATGGAAGGCTCTGCAGAACAGCACCTGCAAACCAGCCAGGTCCAGGCTAGAGACAGACAGACAGACAGACATGTCTTTGAGACTGAATCTCAAAGGCTGGCATCAGGCCAGCCCTGTGGGAGAAGACCTGTAAGGTACTGCAGCCGAGTGGAAATTCCTTCAGGGCAGGTATCTCGGCAGAAAGAGGTTTTCCAGGCATTGGAGGCAGGCAAGAAGGAGACACAGGAGGCAAGGATAAGCCCTGAGTCCTTCCCCACAGGCTCTGTGCACAAATTCACCTGGCTCTTTGAGAACTGCCCCATGGGCTCCCTGGCAGCTGAGAGCATCAGAGGAGACAACCTCCAGGAAGAACAGCCTAAAGGCCCTGCAGATCGTGGGACACCAGAGAGGCAGGAGACAGCAGCCGAGAGAACCCTTCGGACTTTGCACACCACTCCTGGCATCCTGCACCATGGAGGAATCCTCATGGAAGCCCGAGGGCCAGGGGAACTCTGCCTTGCCAAGTATGTGCTCCCAAGCCCAGGGCAGGGACACCCCTACATACGGAAGGAGGAGCTGGTGTGTGGTGAGCTCCCCAGGATCGTCCGCCAAGTGCTGCGTCGGGCAGATGTGGACCAGCAGGGACTGCTGGTTCAGGAGGACACAGCTGGCCAGCTTCAGCTCCACCCACTGAGGCTGCCAGGGCCAGGTGACACTGGGAATATTGAAGATCTGGATCCTGCACTCCAACAGCTGCTGGCTTGTGGGCTTGGAGTCTCTGTGGCAAAGACAGGGCTGGTGATGCAAGAGACAGGGCAGGGCTTAGTGGCACTGACTGCTTACTCCCTTCAGCCCCAGCTAACCAGCAGGGTCCCCGAAAGAAGTAGTGTGCAGCTGCTGGCCAGCTGCATAGACAAAGGAGACCTGACAGGCCTTCACAGTCTGCGATGGGAGCCACCAGCAGACCCAAGTTCCATACCAGACAGAGAGGAGTCCCAGAGGTTTCCCCCAACTGAGAGCATCATACATGTTGCCCCATTAGACCCCACCATGGAGATGGGGCATTTGAGAGTTTTGGGGTCCACACCCTGCCCACCTCCACCTCGGGCAGTTGGAAAAGTGGTCCTTCCAAATGGGAAAGCTGTAGCCCAGGCTCCATTGCAGGAAGTAAGAAAGCAAACAGATACCAGCCCTGCCGGGCAGACAGGGAATACAGCCTTAGGAGGGCCAGCAGGAACCACAGCTTCCCCTCAAGGGTCTGGGACCCCAGATCTCCAGGAAGCCATGCAAAATCTGCGGATGGCAGCCACAGAGGCCCAAAGCCTGCACCAACAAGTTCTGAAGAGGCATTCACGGGGCTCTGACCCTGCAGCTACCTCCATGCCTAGCCGAGATGTTCCTCTGCAAGCATCAGCTCAGCCTGCCACTGGGGCTACCCAGGGCAGCATCAGGCCTGTGGCCAGAAGTGAAGCCAGGATCCCAGCAGCCCCCAGAAAGGTCAGTGGGGACAACAAAGCAGTCCCCAGAGGGCTGCCTGGGGGGCGGGTGACCATACAGGATGGTGTCTATGCTGCTCACCCTGTGAGGACCTCTGACCCACCTGGGGCTACCCAGCTTTCTGAAAAAGAGCCCCAGCCAAGGGACAGGGAGAGTGCACTCTCTGCCCATGATCCCAGCCCACCCCAGGCACAACCAGGTCAGAGTCCCAGGCCAGGATATCATGAACCTGGGGGTCATACACAAAGGGCCTGGGGACCTCTGGGGAAAGTGATGGTCCCAATATGGCCTGAGTGCCTTCAAGCAGCAGATGCCACCCTGAAGAATGTCCCTCTCACTCACCACACTCCAACATCTAAACCCCAGCCAGCAGGTGCCAGCCGGCACTCCCATAATGCCTCTGTTCCTCCCCCTCCTAATCTCCCAGCTGCTGTGACAGAACCTGACCACCCAGTTCAAGGCCACCACCATGAAGACTCCATCCAGCAGGCCTTCAAGCCCCTACAGGACCCCCTTCTTCATACTCACAACAGACCTGCTGGACAGAAAACCCCTGAGGGGTCAGAGACAAAAAGCTCCAAACCGGAATGCACCATGTCTCCAAGAAAGAAACCCCCAGTGCCTCCCAAACCTCCACATCTAAACCAAGTCCACCCCCCTCACAGGCTGCCCAAGCCCTCGGCAGTCTCTTCTGATGTCTCAAAAGCAGGACAAGAGCACAAGCTAGGTGAGCCAGACACAGCCAACCCTCAATCAGCCAAAGCTCCCAAAACAGCTCCAGAATGCCTGCCTCCAGCCGAACGCTCCAAGGGACAGACCCAGGCCAAGCATCAGCAACTTCTCAGTACCATGGTTTCCAGGCCCAGCAGGGGTCAGTTACCCAGCAGCAACAGCCAGAGCCCTGAGTCCCCTAAGGTGAACATTCTCAACAATGACTTCGACCCACCACAAAAGAACTTTAGCTCCCCAAAAGAGCAGCCCACTAACTGTTCCAAGACCGCTGAGAGCCCAGAGACTGTACAAGGTAGCCATCAAGAGCTCCAGGGCCTCCTAAGCCAAGTACAAGCCCTAGAGAGGGAAGCAACCCACAATGTGGATGTGCAGGCCCTGCGGAAGCTCTTTGAGGGTGTACCCCAGCTGGGAAGGGACACCCCTCAGGATCCCACTGCACCCCACAAGACTGAGGCCTCAATGGAGCAGGCCTTTGGGGAACTGACTCGGGTGAGTACAGAGGTTGCCCAACTGAAGGAACAGACCCTAGCCAGGCTGCTGGACATTGAAGAAGCAGTGCACAAGGCTCTTAGCTCCATGTCTAGCCTCCAGTCTGAGGTTCACACAAGGGACTATCCACAGAGAACGCCAAAAGATCCCAGTGCACACAAGGCCAGTGTCTCCACCAGCAGCAGAACCAGACCTACAAGCTCAAGTCAGGCCAAGATCCAAATGTAGTCAAAAATCAAGGCAATGGTCAGAGCCATGCAGAGGAGCAAGGTCAAGCCAAGGTCAGAAATCACACAGAGGCCAGAGGTCAGGCAGCATTGAATGTCTTTCCCTCCAGGAGGCTGGAGACACCAAGAGAAGAGTCCGGCCTCCAACAAGTCTCACCTTCCTGCAAAGGCTCTACCTCCTCCCCCCTTTCACCTCTATCCAATCAGCTACCAAGAAGCTTCCAGAAGCTTCTAGCCCTCAGGGAAGCCATTATATCTCAGGGAAAAGCACACACCTAGCTCAGGACATAGGCCAAGCCCTACTCTACAAGAGAGATATCCAGGACCAGGCTGGGATGATTATCAAGGACTCTGAGCAAAAGAATGTTCTGGAATTGCAGACTGGGTCAGCTAGCTCCAAGTACTATGGAGCCACTAGAGCAGTGACTGAACAGTATGAGGAGATGGACCAGTTTGGGAATACAGTCCTCACTTCCTCTACCACCATTACCCAGCAGACAGAGCCGCCAATGGACCCGGCCCACAGCTCCGACTCCACACTCCTCCCTTGCTAAGGCAGTGCTCCACAGCCCCTCCAGGTTCAACAGTGACAGAAGCCTAGGTTTCCGGCAGCCACATCCAACCGGCTGTCCTATGAGCCCCTCTGTCTCCCACCCAGCAGGGGTACCTCCCCCAGAGCTCTAGGACTGAGGCATGGGCCGGCCTTCAGCACAGATGGGGCAAGCAGAGAGCTGAGGAGGGCTGTTTGCCTTGTCAGGCCCAGTTCTTGAAAAAGAGGCAAGAAAAGTAAAGGAGCTAGCCACAGAGTAGCACCAGTGGGTGGTAAAGGAGCCAGCCACAGAGTAGCACGGGTGGGTGGGATGGACAGGATGTGCTGGGGAATGGAGCATGTGCACATGCACATCAGCCCAGCTTATATGTGCACTTGTGAATCTGCATCTCATTGCCTAGAGTTGGAGAGACACCCCTCCACCGTGTTCCTCCATCACCAGCCTTTATTTCTTTTGTTATGGAATCTGGCTATCTTAATCCCTGGTGAGGACCAGGGCTGACTGGACTGGACGTGACATTGGTCTCTGTTAGATACTGCACTGACAGCTCCAGAAAAACTTGGGTGCCTGCCTCTTCACCACCAGTGGTCCAAAGTTCACAGAGAAAGAGCTAGCAGTAAACAGTGTTCCTAGAAGCTAAGTACACCGCCCTTCCTGCTCCCATCACCCCAACTCTGTATCCCAAATGGAAAAAATATGACCCCCAAATAAACCCAAAGGTGATTCTCTACTGTGTGTGTAAGAGACTGTGTATGTGCCTGCCCCAGAGTCATTGCTCACACGGGAAAACAATCATGATAGCAGGTGCCTGTTCTAACAGTAGCAGTACTGACACAGAAGAGCCAGTGTTCCCCACAGTGTAGGTCAGGGAACAGAAATGCCCGCCACTCCCCTGTTCTGTGATCTCTGCATGCACACACAGCCACCACACTCCAGATACACACTCAGATACACACATAGTACATACACATGGAAACTACCAACATGTACCACTCTCACACATACACACAGAGAGATATATACCATAGACATGCACACACCACATACCCAGACCCACATGCTGCTGCCCCTTTTATCTCTGCCTCCCCCCTAATGTTCTTGGGTGTCATTCTAGGAAAAATCTTAAAATCCTGGCCCAGGGGCTAGAGAGATGGCTCAGTGGTTGGGAGCACTGAATGCTCTTCCAGAGGACCTTGGTTCAAATCCCAGCAACCACATGGCAGCTCACAATTGTCTGTAACTCCAAGATCTGACACCCTCACACAAACATACATGCAGGCAAAACACTAATGCACATAAAAAAATAAAAATAAAATTTAAAAAATCCTGGCCCAGAATGGAAAAGTAACCCCATACAACCAGGGAAGGGAGGTGGGAACATTCCTGCTAGAATTCCTATGCTCAGAATTGCTCAGCCATTTCTCATTCACCCGTACTCTTGGAACACAGCAGGTCCTGTATGCCAAGGAGGGAGGTGTTTTTGGGAAGGGAGCAATCAGATCCTGGCTGGAAAATGCAATGACTTGATGAAAACCTTTTTCCCTCTTTCAAAAACCACCTATGCCAGGTCCACTTTAAGGCGCGGGGTGACATAAAAATCCAGTAGGAGCTGCCATCAGGAAACTGGCTTGGCATGAGGAGAGGGAGGAAGGAGAAATATGATGTCAGAGAGAGGGCGGTGTGTCTAATGTCTTTCCCCTCAGGAGACATGAGTCATGGCGGTGTGACCATGACAAAGAACAGTCTTAGAGAGGAGGCTAGTTTGGGCCTCCAGAAGGAAGAGACATCTGATATCTGAATGTCAAGAGAACAGGACTCCCAGAGTGAATGGTGTGAGCATGTAATCTCAGCATTTGGAAAGTGGAGGCAGGAGGATCAGAAGTCCAAGGTCATCTTTGGCAACTAGTAAGTTTGAGGCCAGCCTGAGCTACATTAGATGGTCTCAAAATCAAGGGTGTGGGAACCAGATATGGTGGTGCATCCCTTTAATTCCAGTACTAAGGAGGCAGACACAGCAGATCTCTGTGATAGGCCAGCCTGGTCTACACAGCCAATTTTAAGTCAGCCAGGGATACATAGTGAGACCCTGCCTAAAATAAAGGGGTGTGGGTGTGAGGATATAGCTCAGCAGTGCCTTGTTCAGCTAACATGTACAAGGTACCAGTAAATCAATCCTCAATACCACAAAAAATAAAATGCCTGTGCAGGAATTCCCATGTTTCTGCCCCCCACCACCACTTTGTCTCTCCCCTCCACCTTTCACAGGCTCTCACTTGGCCACTGGCCCAGCAGCTTACCACATGAGTGTCTTCAATGTCCTCATCTGTAAAATGGGCATGGTTGTGGTATCTACCATGTGAAGACTGTGAATTAATAGGTGTTGAGTACTTGAAGCTAAACCTCTGCCTGGCATTCATTTTTAATTCCAAAAATATTGGGAAGGCTTTGTTTTGTTTTTTAAAATTTAGGATGAGGTCTCTCTCCATAGCCCTGGCTGGCTTGAGACAGGATGCAGATCAGGCTAGACTCGAATTTGCAGTAATTCTCCTGCCTCCCCCTCAGTCAGTGCTGAGGATGACAAGTGTGTACCACCTGGTCCAACAGCCTTGATTCGTTTGTTTGGAGTTTTTTGTTTGTTTGTTTGTTTGTTTTATTTGGTTTTGAGAGTCCCGTTTAAGAGTGAATGGCCTCAAGTTTGCCCTGTGGCTGAAGATGACCTTGAGCCCCTGAACTTGCTCTTACCTCTCAAGTCTCGCAATTGTAGACATGTGTCGTCAAGGCAACCTTCTGTAATATTTTTTCAGCATCTTCTTTCTCACCTGCAGGGGGCGTGTGCCCAGTGTTGTTCATCTTGGTTACGAGTCAAAAGAGCACACAGATGAACGAAACGATTGAGTCAATCTGTGGATTCACGCTAATGGCATTCAATTGTGCTTCGTGCCAGGATCTGTTCAGGGTGCTAAAAATAGCGATGAACAAGGCAGAATTTACCCTTGACCTCACAGGGCTGAGAGAGAAGACAAATATATAAGCAGATTAAGTCATTTTACACGAGAAAAAACTGTGTGTGAAAAACAAGATCGACTGGCAAGGGCAGGCTGAGTTTCGGTGGTCGAGGAGGCATCGCTGCGGAGCAGCCAGAACTGTGGCGGCCGGAGAGCGCAGCAGCGGAGCGGCCGGTGCAGGAGGCCCCGCCCCGGCTCGCTCACACCTGCAGCCGCACCTGCCTCCGCACCTGCCCAGGCTCCGCCCCTCTCCGCACGCGCCCAGCCCAGACCCCGCCCCCGAGCCGACGGGGCGTGCTCCCGCGGCCGTCGCCAAGGTGACGGTGACGTCGCGGGCTGCTGGGTTCGGAACGTTCAGGCGGTGGATGGTTGCCAGGAAACGCCCGGCAGGCGTGCTGCCAGGGCTGGCTCCGCCAGCAGACGCCGGGCGCCAGGACGCGCCGTCCCGGCCAGCTCTTGCGCGGAGCCTCCCTCCCGGATTCCAAACGGATGCGGATTCCGGGGCTCACCCGGGAGGGCGCCTGGTCCCTCCTTGATGCTCTGCCCTTGTCTGTGTCTGGAATTCGTCCTCTGCCTCCGGCTACCATTCATCTCTGCCTCCCCAGTTTGATACTCTATCAAAGTAAAATGCCAAGAGCCTGGGCAGGCAAGATAGCTCTGCTGATAAAGGTGCCTATGGTGCAAACTTGGCAGCCTGAGTCCCATCCCAGAATCCAGGTGAAGGTGGAAAGCAGAGAATCTACAGTTATCCTTGGACCTCCACACACAGAAGTGGCATCCTCACCCATCCACACACATCATGCATACACAATAGTAAAAGATTTGTTTTGTTGTTTTGTTTTGAGACAGGGTTTCTCTGTGTAGCTTTGGAGCCTGTCCTGGAACTCTGTATAGACTATAGTTTGGTCTCAAACTCACAGAGATTCACCTGCCTCTGCCTCCCAAGTGCTAGGATTACAGACGTGTGCCACCACCGCCTGGCTAAGATTTGTTATTTTTAAGTGTGTGTGTGTGTGTGTGTGTGTGTGTGTGTGTGTGTGTGTGCACATGACTGTGGGTTGGGTTTTACCAATGCCCCAGAGCTGGAGTTTTCTTGATGTCTGTGCTAAGAATTGAACTCCAGTCCTCTGGAAAAGCAGTACATGCTCTCAACCTCTGAGTCATCTCTCCAGCCCCAATAACATACATTTTTTTAAAATTGGTTTTAAGTGTTAGAGGCAAGAGTGAAGCTCACACCTGTAATCCCAGCACCTTGGAGGCTGAGACAGAAAAGGAAAATAAGTTAAAAGTCTGACTGTGGGATACAGCGTTCAAGGCCAGCCTGAACAATTTAATGAGACCCTACCTCAAATAAGCAGTTAGAGCTAGGCTTGGTGGCTCACACCAGTAATCACAGCCATTGGGAAGCAAAGATGAAAGATTCTGTTAGCTTGAGACCAGCCTGGGCTCACAGTGGGACCTTGAGTCAAAAAAAAAACTGAACCTAGGTGGCACATGCCTTTAATCTCAACACTTGGGAGGCAGAGACAGGCAGATCTCTGTGAGTTCAAGGCTAGCCTGGTCTATAGAGTTCCCAGACAGTTAGAGCTACACAGAGAAACTCTGTCTCGGAAAAAAAATAAAACCACAAAAAAGCCGGGCGGTGGTGGTGCACGCCTGTAATCAGGAGGCAGAGGCAGGTGGATCTCTGTGAGTTCCAGGCCGGCCAAGATAACGTGGGATCTTGTCTTTAAAAAAAAAAAAAAAACCCAAATCTAGATTTAACGTCACCCCCCCCCCCCCCCCCCACCCCGCCACACACACACACACCACAGCCACTCCTCCCAATATCCTGCCCTGGCTTCCCAGGTCACTAGGTCTGGAATCTAAGCTCTCAGTAGCCTGTAGGACCAGAATGGCTTGCCTGTCCACATTCCTCTCCCTTGTGCCCACTGCTCCATATGCTCCTCCCCTAGTCACACTAGCTTTCGTCATAAAACACCAAGTTGATTCCTGCCCCAGGACCTCTGTACTTTCCATAATCTATCCTGGAAGTCTCCTCTCCCAGAGCTTCAGTGGCTAAAATCCTTCTCACTTTGGTCTCAACCCAGCTTCTCTCTGAAAGGCCTTCCACATCACTGATGTTGTGGTGTGGTCTTTTCCTCGGGGCATAACACAGTCTTCCATCACGACCTTGGAGAACAGAGTACCTTGGGCTGGTAGCCATGGCAACTGGATGAGCAAAACAGTCCAATGATAGGGAGATGTAACCTTCATGGAGCAGTTGACTTTCCCTAGTAGGAGGGTGGTGAGGTCACAGGGACCTTGCCTGGGATTCTGGCCATTGCCCCTTCCTGTTCCCTATGCCAGGCTGCAAGTCTTGGAATGTAATAGAGATATACTGAGAGGGGACTCCAGGGTGATGCTTCCATGAGCTCATGATCC
Organism: Onychomys torridus; assembly: GCF_903995425.1. NCBI lineage: Eukaryota > Metazoa > Chordata > Mammalia > Rodentia > Cricetidae > Onychomys > Onychomys torridus. Next base: position 112,402,920 of record NC_050449.1, on the reverse strand, counting down.
ATGACAAGGGGGGACTTTCTGATGATGCAGCTGGTCACCCACGTTCCTGTGAGTGAGTGTCTCCTCATCTGTGCTCTGGAAGTAAATCCAATAAATTCCTTTGTCTTCCAAACAGACTTGGGTGGGACTGTTACTCTGTGCTGTCTTTGCTGCCAGATCTGCAGCCGCCTTGTTCATGTCTTCCTAGGAAAAGTTATCCACACATGCCCTTCCCTCCCGTCTAAACAGGAAGGGCTTCCTCCATGTTTCAAGGTCTTTTCAAGCTTTCCCTCAGCTCTATCGACATATAAACTGCAGGCAGAAGCTGCCAGGCTCCAGGCTGTAACTCTTCTTCTTCTCCTTCTCCTTCTTCCTCTTCCTCTCCTTCCTCCTCTTCCTCTTCTTTCTCTTCTTCCTCCTCTTCCTCTTCTTTCTCTTCTTCTTCCTCTTCCTCTTCTTCTTCCTCTTCTTCTTTCTTCTTCTTCCTCCTCTTCCTCTTCTTTCTCTTCTTCCTCTTCTTCTTCCTCCTCTTCTTCTTCCTCTTCTTCTTCTTCCTTCTTCTTCCTCCTCTTCCTCTTCTTTCTCTTCTTCCTCTTCTTCTTCTTCCTCTTCTTCTTCTTCCTCTTCTTCCTCCTCTTCTTCTTCCTCTTCTTCTTCTTCTTCTTCTTCTTTCTTCTTCTTCCTCCTCTTCCTCTTCTTTCTCTTCTTCTTCCTCTTCTTCCTCCTCCTCTTCTTCTTCTTCTTCTTCTTCTTCTTCTTCTTCTTCTTCTTCCTCCTCTTTTTCTTCTTCTTCTGCTCCTGCTCCTCCTCCTCCTCCTTCTCCTTTTTGCTTCTTCTATGCCTCCTCTTCCTCTTCTGCCTTCTCCTCCTCTTCTATTTCTCCTCCTCCTCCTCCTCCTCCTCCTCCTCTTCTTTCTCCTTTTTCTCCTTCTTCTTTTTGGTCGGTCTATGTATTCTTGACTATTCTGGAACTCACTATGTAGACCAGGCTGGCCTCAAAACCACAGAAATTTACAGCTGACCTGCTCTAGGTTTTGTTTTTTTTTTTTATAAATTCTAATAAAATCATCCTTGACTATTCTGACAGTGGTGGCACATGTCTTTAATCCCAGCACTTGGAAGGCAGAGGCAGGTGGATATCTGTGAGTTCAAGAGCCAACCTGGGCTACAGAGCAAGTTCCAGGACAGCCTGGGCTACACAGAGAAACCCTGTCTTGAAAATAAATTGTCCTTTAAAAGAAATTGCACACAGCCTGGTGGTGGTGGTGCATGCCTTTAATCCCAGCACTCAGGAGGCAGAGGCAGGCGGACCTCTGTGAGTTCGAGGCCAGCCTGGGCTACAGAGTGAGTTCCAGGAAAGGCACAAAGCTACACAGAGAAACCCTGTCTTGAAGAAAAAAAAAGAGAGAGAGAGAGAGAGAGAGAGAGAGAGAGAGAGAAATTACACACACACACACACACACACACACACACACACACACACACACACACTCGGGGCTGGAGAAATGACAGCTGAATAGCTGAGCTGTTAAAAGTACTTGCTGCACTGGCAGCAGTGGCACCCGCCTTCAATCCCAGCAGAGGTGGCTAGAGGCAGGTAGGTCTCAAGGCCAGCCTGATCTACACAGTGAGTTCTGGGACAGCCAGGACTACACAGTGAGACCCTGGAAAAGACAAAAACAAAAGTACTTGTTGCTTTTGCAGAGGACTGAATTGGGTCCAGCACCTGCACTGAGCAGCTCACAACTGCTGGTAACTCCAGCTTCAGGGGCTCCAATATTATGCCCTCTTCTGGCCTCCATGAGTACTACATACATGTGCATGCACACATACATACACATAAACTTAAAATGAATAAATAAATCTTTAAAAATATTAACTGATCTTGCCCTTTGTGTTTGCTGGTGCATGTTAGTTTCATGACTGTTGCATCAGAAACCTCCTAAACTCTAGCCTAAACAGCTCTGGGTTATGTTCACTAATGGTTTAGGAGTTGGGACAGAAGCCAGGAAGGATGATTTTTCGCTGTCCTATAATATGGAGGACCTCAGCTCTCTATGTGACCTTCCTCACAGCATAGCTGTTTTGTGGACATCATGCATTGTAGCAGGGTTCTAGTCATGTGACCCACCTTTCCTCACAGAGTAAAACACCACATTTATTTTTTTTTATTTTTTTATTTTTATTTAGTTAGTTAGTTCTAGTTTTTCGAGACAGGGTTGCTCTGTGTAGCTTTGGAGCCTGTCCTGGAACTCACTTGGTAGACCAGGCTGGCCTCGAACTCACAGAGATCTGCCTGGCTCTTCCTCCCAGTGCTGGGATTAAAGGCATGCACCACCACCACCTGGCTCAAAAGCACCACATTTAAAACCAACACTGAGGACTAAGAAATGCATGACCATATAACGTGCTGACAATTTTCTACTATTAGGGGCCTTGAAAATCCAACCTGCCTTTTCTCACTCTAAACTCTGGAAATGTCCAATTGAGGTGGTTTGGACAGGCAGGCCTCAGAAACAGAAAAGTGGATGCTTGGGAATGGAGCCTTAGGGAGGGGCAACAGGTAACCAGGGAAAGGTGGGGGATCCATAAAGACAAAGGGACCCAGGTTACATATGGCCCTGTAACTTATTAGCAAGAATGAAATTATTATTATTACTATTAATTATCTAAAAATATTCTAGAGCCAGGTGGTGGTACACGCCTTTAATCCCAGCACTGGGAGGCAGAGCCAGGTGGATCTCTTGTGAGTTAGAGGCTAGCCTGGTCTACAAAGCGAGTTCCAGGAAAGATGTAAAGCTACACAGAGAAACCCTGTCTCAAAGAAGAAGAAGAAGAAAAAAAAAAGAAAGATATTCTAAAGTGAGTTGTGCATCCTTTCCATTTGGTGATCAGACTGTTGAAATAATGAATCCTGGGGCTGGAGAGATGGCTCAGAGGTTAAGAGCACTGACTGCTCTTCCAGAGGTCCTGAGTTCAATTCCCAGCAACCACATGGTGGCTTACAACCATCTGTAATAAGGTCTGATGCCCTCTTCTAGTTGGTCATACATGCTGCATACATAATAAATAAATAAATCTAAAAGGAGAAGAAGAAGAAGAAGAAGAAGAAGAAGAAGAAGAAGAAGAAGAAGAAGAAGAAAAGAAATAATGAATCCTAACAGGAATGCTAGCTGGGTGAAGTGTTACCATTAGCATTAGTGGAAGCAGAGGAAAGTGGATGGATCTCTTGAGTTCAAGGCCAACCTGGTCTACAAATCAAGTTCCAGGACAGCCAGGACTATACAGAGAAAACCTGTCCCAAACAACAACAACAAAAAGACAAGAAATTGAAAATGTCAGGCCGGTGGTTGTGGCGTATGCCTTTAATCCCAGTACTCGGGAGGCAGAGCCAGGCAGATCTCTGTGAGTTGGAGGCAGCTTGGTCTACAAAGTGAGTTCCAGGAAAGGAATTGAAAATATCCCAGAAATCTCATGATGGCAAAAGAAAAGGTTGAAGCCTAATGCCCACCAGAGAGGGAAACCTATCTTCCAAGAACAGATTTCTCACACTTCTAACAATCAGTCAAACCATCCTTGCAGGAAGACCTGGAGCAGAGGTAATGATGCACGGGAGGACACCTGGACAGGACTGCTTGCTTAGGCATATCTCTTGTCCTCTTCATTTAATTAAAAATGAAGACCCTGGAAGATGGACTTAGTGGGCTCAATGGACTTCTTTGTTCTTAGGCTCATCTGGCTACACTGAATTTTTTTTTTTTTTTTTTTTTTTTTGCTTTTCAATGTTGCTTTGTCTATTTAATTGGAATATTGAGGGTGGCAGAGTCAAACTTGTCCGGGTTGCCAGGACCCAGGATGACTCAGGCTCGCTTAACTGCCCTGAAGCTGAACACAACCTGTTAAGTTTCTCAAACCCTCTGCCTGCCTGCTTGTTCATGAAGGGCATCCACTTGACCCTTCTCAAGCCCTCGGAGCCCTACATTATTTCTCTGCTCTCACAGCGTAGCAGCAGGTACCATCCACCCAAGCCCAGGCTCTCAGCTGCCCTGCCCCCAGGTCCCAGTAGCAGCCCCAAAACATTATCCCTCACACTTTCCTCATCTCCTCTGCTGGACCATGGGCTTGTGCTTCAGTAACAGCCTCCCTCCTCCGAAGAGGTCCCCAAAGCACCACCTCTCCTCCCTAGCCCTGAGGCGCCTCTCTCCACCTTCAAATTCCCCCATCTGTGGGCGTTCAGACTCTTCCGGCAGCTGCTGTTTATCACCCAAGTCACCATCCTTCTAGGGCCTTTGTTATTCTGACCAGGCTGTGTCACACTCTTCTGGTTTGGGCCAGGGCCAACTTACCCTTTCAACCTCATCCTGTTTCAGGCCTGAAAGACTTTTAGAGACCCTTGAAAATATAGATTCTTTAAAAATCTGAAGGAGATCAAGGTGTGCATGTGAACTTTTAGACAAAAGAAAAATTTTCTTATTTTTGTCCTTTATTTTGTTTTGTTTAGACCTGGGACAAGGTCTTGCTATGTAGGTCTGGCTAAAATAAGACTCATGTTATATAGACCAAACTGGCTTTGAACTTGCAGTGGTCCTCCTGCCGCAGCCTCCTGAGGGTCGGGATTTAAGGTGTGAGCCATCATGCCCAGTGGAGAAAATGTTCATTTTTGAGACAGTCTTGTGTAACTCAGGCAGGCTTCAAACTTGCTATCTTGCTGAGGATGACCTTGATCTTCTGACCCTCCAGCCTCCAGATCCTGAGTGTTGGGATTAGAGCATGTGCCACCACACTGGTTTACAAGGTGCCTGGATCAAACCTAGGGCTTTATGGACGCTAAGCAAAGCAGGCTACCAACAGAGCACCATCCCTAATCGCTAAAGAAAATGTTTTAATCTATAACACTAACATATTCAATTTTAATTTCCCAGTCATAAAGTACACAGAGAAAAAGAGACTCCCATGAAGACCGGAGTGCCTGGGGTCCTGGTTTTCCTTGGGTTGGACCCCACATCCCCTCTTTTCTATCCACCTTTTTTTTTGGAAAGCTTAATCTGAAGACTCAGGTCTGAGGAACCCTCTGAAGACTTCAAAGCCATCAGCAACGTCCATCTTTGGCCCCGACCCCAACCCCCTGAAGACCTGCCCACTGTGCTGTGGATCCTTCCAGATCCACCTTGCTCTTTTTTTCCCTCAGTACCCTCTCCCACCGACGACCAAAGAGCAGGATTAGACACTTAGTTAAATTCAAAAGGTTTCAACTTAACCTGGGCTCGCAGGCAGCTAGGATCCGCTGCATGGGCGGGCCCTCAGGCGCGCCGCGGGAGGAGCGGGTCCAGGGGCGGGTCCGGGGGCGGGTCCAGGGGCGGGTCCAGGGGCGGGTCCAGGGGCGGGTCCAGGGGCGGGTCCAGGGGCGGGTCCAGGGGCGGGTCCAGGGGCGGGCTGCCGAGTCCTCAAAGCTCCGCCTGGCCCAACCTCCTCCCCTGCAAGGTTTCTTACGAAAAAGCGCAGCCGAGAATTCCCAGAAGGTTCCGGATGTGAAGTCACGGGCGTGAGGTCACCGAGAGCGGTTCCAGGAATCTGAAACTTGTGGGCGAGAAAGGAAAACTCAGAAGAAGGAAAGAGGGAGTATTGCAGGGTGAGGGGGTGGTAGCCAGCTGTCTGAGCCCAGGCTTGTCCCCTGCCGGATCTCGGCTCTTCTGACCCCAGAAAAGATGATTCCTCACTTTGCCATAATTTGGGAAAGGCGAGTTGAACGAAACAAAGTGATACTCATTCCTTTGAGCCAAGAACCAAAAACCTGAGATGACTCGTGTTGGGGCAGACGAGGCGAAAGGAGAGGTCTGCCCTGGGGTTTGAAGAACAAATTGAGAATATGACCAGATTTTAAATGAACGTGTCCATTGACCTAACAACTGCACACGCAAGGGTTTGTCCTAAGGACACGACAGGTGGATTGGGGGCAGCGATTATTTAAAATATCCAAGACCAATATCCAAGATTATTTAAAATAGCCAAGATAATCCATCTGCAATGAGCATGGTAAATTGGCACTCCACATACTGTGTTAGGGAGACAACTGGCTGGCTGACTTGTTTGTTTTTAAGACAGGGTCTCATAGCCATGCCGACCTGGAACACTGTGTATATATAGGCTGGCTTTGAACTCTCCATCCTCCTGCCACTGCTTCCTGTGTGGATTACAAGCTAAATATCCAACATGCCTTGTAATAAAGCCCAAGAATGCCCTGCCAACATGTTTGCCTACTGTTCTGGTCTAATTTTTTTCCTTTGGTGTAAAGGATTGAGCCCAAGACCTTGTGGGTGTAGAGAACCGCTGATCTTCTGGGTTACATCCTCACCGTGGGTTTTTTGGAAATAGGGTTTCCATGTGTAGCTCTGACTATGAGCTCAGTCTTCCTGCTTCTGCCTTTAAATTCTGGCATCCAGGAGACAGAGGCAGTCGCCAGCCTGATCTGCATATCAAGCTTCAGGCCAGCCAAGACTATATAGTGAGACCCTGTCTCAAACAAGACAAAACAGACATCCTGAGTACTTATAAGATTCAGGGCAGGACACACTGGGAGAGCTGTGACCAGAGCAAAGGTCTGGTGGAGAAGAGTAATCACAATGCATTAGTGGTAAAAGGTATGGAAAGAAGGGAAGGCCAGAATGAAGTGTGAACATCTTGTGTCTGTCAAGATTGAAGAGGTGTGAAGAGTGTTGGGCAGGACCCAACGCAGTGTAGTCCAGGCTGGCCTTGAACTCTCTTATATTTTTGGTTGTAAGCCTATCCCTCCAGCCCTTTGAACTCTCTATGTAGCTAGGGATGACCTTGAATTTATAATCCTCCTGCCCCTACCTCTTGAGTCTGGAATTACATATTTGCACTACCACACATAGCTTTATTCTGGACTGAAGGGACATGCTAGGCAAGCATGCTACCAACTGAACTTCATGCCCAGCCCCTTGGTGGGTCTTGAACGATGAAATGACAGGATCTGACAGGTTGTGAAAGATCCCTCTGGCTGCTGAGTGGAGATCTACCCCAGAGGAGATCCAGCCATCAACTCAGTGAGAGACAGCAGAGAGGGAGGAGATAGGCATCCGAGGTAGGCTTCTGGGTGTGTGACAACAGGGTTGATAGAGTCTGCTGACCAGTAGCCCAGATGTGGTGTGAGGGAAGAGGCCCCAGGCCACTGTAACCAGAAGCACAAGCGTGTCCTTTATAGGATAGAGGCTGAGCGAAGAATAGGGAGTGAGAGCTGCTTCTAAAGGCCGGGTTTCAGGACTGGTAGAGACAGGAGAGTGTTTGGAATTTGAACAGGAGCAAGCCCCAGAGAGAAACAGCTAGCATGCTTGAATGAGAAATTTAAGGAGGCCTTCATTAAAAAAAGTCAGCATTTGCAAGGAAAGAAAGTATACAAGGGCAGTGTTGGAGCAGGCTCCTGAGAGTGGGGATGTAAGCATCCACTGATCCGAGCGGGAAGGGCATGGTGGTGCAGAGCTATAATCTGAGCATTTGGAAGGGGGTGCAACTGAGGTGGGAAAAAAGTATAAGTTGGAGGCTGGCTACATAGCAAGACCTTGTCTCAAAAGAGGAGAGAGACAGAGGAAGCTCAGTGGAGAGAATAGAAGAGAAACATCCAACGTGTGTAACTTCATCCAAGGAAGCGGATTAACTTTTTGCTATACAAGTGTGGATTCGGCCAACTGGCAGAAGCTGGGTTTTGTTGGAACCTGTCCATGGCAACCCTACAAGGGGAACACACTTCTGACCTCACTCCGCACCTCTTCTCCAAAGCCCCTGGGAAGCCTGACGCCTTGCCTCAGAGACTCAGGGACAGCCTGCAGAGTCGGTCCCCAGTGCAAAGCAAAGACAGAAGTGATGGACAGTGCTGCAGGCAAGAGGGCCTGTGCACAAAGCTGTGATCTCAGAGACTGAACTCAGGTAGAAAAGGTCGTCCTCCTCCAGCAACTAGAGGCTAGAGAAACCAGAACTGGGATAGGGTCCTCCAGCGAGAATGGAGCCGGAGCTGGAGCTGTTGCCAAGGGAAGCAAGAGTATTGTCAGCACAGTATTGCTAGAGGAGGAGGGAAGAAGGAATGGGAAGAAGGCGAGCAGGCTGGGATAAACACTCCAGACAGGCCAAGGTGGGAGAGGGAGGCAGGGAGAGAGAGAGAGGAAAGCAGACAGACAGACACACAGAGAGTAATGTCCATGTAGATGTCAGGCCTTGGCAGCCTGTCTGTATAACCCCAGCACTGGGGAGGGACAAAGAAGGCGGCAAGTCCAGCAGAGAGAGAGCTCTAGGTTCAGTGGGATACTCCGTTTCAAAAACTAAGATGGAGGTGCTGGACACCGGCACGGGAGAGTGCACCCTTAATACATGCATACACCACACCCACCCACACACAAGTAATAAATAAAGTAATAAACTTTTCAATTAAAGAGGAGGAAGAAAGGCCGGGTGGTTGTGGCACACCCCTTTAATCCCAGCACTTGGGAGGCAGAGGCAGGTGGATCTCCATGAGTTTGAGGCCAGCCTGGTCTACAAAGCAAGATCCAGGTCAGGCACCAAAGCTACACAGAGAAACCCTGTCTCAAAAAAACAAAAATTAAAATTAAAAAAAAAAAATAATGAAGAAAGAAAAGAAAAGCTACCTTCATACTTTAGTGTCTTATTTTTTACATGTATCTGCTTGTGGTGATATTGTGTTCCCCAAAATATTGTGTACGCTAATAAATTTATTTGGGGTCAGAGAACAGAACAGCCACTAGAAACAAAGGCCAGAAAATGGTGGCACTCACACCTTTAATCCTAGCATTCCAGAGGCAGAAATCCGTCTGGATCTCTGTGAGTTCAAGGGCACACTGGAAACAGCCAGGCATGGTTACTCTCGCCCTTAATCCCAGAAAGCAGGAAGGAATATAAGGCATAAGGCATGAGGACCAGGAACTCGGGTTGGTTAAGCTTTTAGGCTTTCAAGTAACACTTCAGTTGAGATTCATTCTGGATAAGGACTGAGAGGCATGCAGTCTGAGGAAACAGCATCAGCTGAGGAATTGGAGAGGTGAAGTAGCTGTGGCTTGTTCTGCTTCTCTGATCTTCCAGCATTCACCCCAATACCTGGGGTGGTTCTTATTAATAAGACCTTCTAAGATTCATGCTACATCTACTTGTTTTGCGTGCATGCATGTGTGTGAATGTGGAAGTCAAAGGACAGGTCTGAGAGCTGGTTCTGCCCTTTACCCTGTGGATTACAGGGCTTGAACTCAGGTCTTTAGGCCTGACTACAGGGCTCTTTTCCTGTTCATCCATCTCACTGGCCTGATATCTCATTATCTCCTAAGTATTTTATATGTCAGACTTTAAGTTATTTATATTTTGTTTTGTTTTGATGAGATCTCATATGTATCAGGCTAGTCTCTAACTCACTATATAGCTATAGAGCAGAGGCTAGCCTTTAGCAGAGGCTAGCCTTAGATTTGTTTTTGTTTTTGTTTTTGTTTTTTGTTTTTCGAGACAGGGTTTCTCTGTGTAGCTTTGCACCTTTCCTGGAATTCTCTCTGTAGACCAGGCTGGCCTCGAACTCACAGAGATCCTCCTGCCTCTGCCTCCCGCTGGGATTAAAGGCGTGTGCCACCACTGCCCGGCATGTCTTAGACTTCTGAACCAGTTTTTTCTGTCCCCAAGTGCCAGGGTTTGTGGCTCCATGCTTAGTGTGCTTTTAGTATTTTTTAAGTAATTGAACTTTTTTTTTTGGGGGGGGGGGTTCGAGACAGAGTTTCTCTGTAGCTTTGGAGCCTGTCCTGGACTAGCTCTGTAGATTAGCCTGGTCTTGAACTCACAGAGATTCACCTGCCTCTGCCTCCCGAGTGCTGGGATTACAGGTGTGTGCCACCACCGCCCAGCTAATTGAACATTTTTAAGGATTTATTTTATGTATATGAGCATTTTTCCTGCATGTATGTATGTATGTGCACTGTGTATGTAGTACCTGAGGAAGCCGGAAGAGGGTATTGGACTACTTAGAACTAGAGTTACAGTTACTTGTGAGCTATCATGTAGGTGCTGGGAACTGAACTCAGGTCCTCTGCAAGAGTAACAAGTGCATTTAACTGCTGAGCCATCTCTCCATCCTTGCTTTTAGTATTTTTAATATTCCATACCAAAAATATATCTCAAAGGCAGGATGGGTGGCATGGACCTGTAGTCCCAGCATTTAGATGGAAGCAGAGGGATCAAGAGTGTGAGATCATCCTCAGCTGCACAGTGAGTTTGAGTCTGGCCTATGGTACCTGAGGTTCTTTCAAACATAAATATCTTACTTCACAGCTGAGGCTGCCCTTGAAATCCTGATCTTCCTGCCTCCACCACCCATGCAAGGATTACATGAATTGGCTCCATCATCTTTCTGATGAAGGTATACTGGGACAGGTATTTCTTCCTGAGGTGCACAAAAGTCTTTATTGTTTTTATTTTACTTCTCAGTCTATAATCCCAGTATTCAGGAGGCTGAAGCAAGAAGGTGATCAGTTCAAGGCAAGCCTGAGCAACTTAGTGAGATCCTGTCTCAAAATAAAAATGGGTAGGGCTGGAGGTTCATGAAATGGTTCAATGGTCTGGAGCACCATGTGCCGCTCTTGTAGAGGACTGGTGATTACTACTTCTCAGTATCACATTGGGTGATTCATAACCACCTTTTCCAGCCCCTGTTCCAGGTGGAGTCAACTCCCCTAACCTGCTTGGACACATTTGTGTTCACACACACACACACACACACACACACACACACATACACACACACACGCTTAAAACAAATACATATATCTTTAAAAACAGAAATAGAAAGAGACCAGATTATAAATTAGTGGTAGAGTACTTGCCTAGCATACACAAGCCCTAAAATCTATCTCAGCATTGGACAATGTACCCTAATTTTTGTTTTTATTGTGGGTCCTGAGGATGAATACTCCAGTGAGTTCCCCACTGCCACCAGCCTGTCAGGAGCCACAGGCAGATGGGGAGTGGAGAGGAGAGGGGTGGAGAGGCTAGGGGAAAGTAGCCCTCTCTCTAGGCTACCTCCTTGGGTTGGGAGGGGGATTTCCAATCTAACAGACTCTATGCTTTCCCTACAAAGGGGTTTCCCAAGAGAGAAGGGTCAGAAGAGGAAAGAGAGCCATTGGCCCACCTTCCTTCTTGGACTTGACATGCTAAGGTCAGTGTGGACCTGACTTCCTTCTCCATCAGTCACCCTGAGAATTCTAATGTCTCCAAATGCCCTATACTCAGAGTCTTCCTACCAAAGAAATACTTCAAACCAGCAGGCAATGGTGTACACCTTTAATCCCAGCACTCACACTTGGGAGGCAGAGACAGGCAGATCTCTGTGAGTTCAAGGCCAGCCTGGTCTATATAGTGAGTTCCAGGACAGCCAGGAACCCTGTCTCGAAAAAAAAACAACAACAACAACAAAGAATACTTAACAAGAGCAGGCAGCCTGGTAGTTATGGGCCACTGATGTTTGAAATGAGTGTCAGCCTGGCATACTTCAGTGAGAAGGATGGATGGATAATGTCCTGTGTAGGGAAGGAAGCATGTGTGCCAGGCAAGCTCTCTGCCTCTGAGCTACACCCTCATCCTTTTTTAATTAATTAATCAATTTATTAATTAATTTTATTGAGTCAGGCAGGGTCTAATATACCCTAGGATGTCCTTAAACTCATTCACTATTTGGTAACCATGACCTTGAACTTCTCGTCTCCACCTCCCAAGAGCTAGGATTATGGGTGTCTGCCCCCACACACCAAATTTACTGTTTATTTTGAGCCAAGGTCTCGCTGAATTGACCAGGCAGGCCTTGAACTTTAATTCTCCAGTCTCAGCCTCTGGCATAGCTAGGATTACAGTCCTGTGTGACAGTTTCCAACCATATGTCTTTTCTTTTTCAAGGATTTATTGTTTGTATGTGTGTGTTGTGAGTCTCTCTGTGTGTGTGTGTGTGTGTGTGTGTGTGTGTGTGTGTGTGTGCACATGTGTGTGTTCAGGTGCCCATGGGTATAAGAAGAGGGAGGGGGAACAAAATTGATGAAGATGGTGGGTGCATTGCACTGACCACAGGACAGGATAATTGCAGCTCATTTCACTGAGATAGTATCTGGAACATTCCTCAGAGGGTTCCACCCTAGCCCACTACAGGCTACGGGCTACATTCAAGGCCACTTCTATCCTGCCCTCTGGGTAAAGTGAATAGGGTTTGGACAGACAGAAAGCCTGCCCCAGGCCACGAGTCAGCTGTTTGCAATGATAACTAGGCACGTGTGAGGCCGGGGATTGCAGTGGGGCTAGAGCAAGGACTGCTCTGCAGGCAGGTGTTTCGTTCAGTACATCTCAGAGGTGTGAGATCGATGCTAATGTCCTTAGAATCTCTGTTTCTGTAGTAACTGTCCTGTTCTGCTGCCATCAGACTGGAGTTGGCCAGTTCAATCTAGCTCATGTTCAGTAAAAACAAGGCCATCAACTGCAATCCAGCTGGTTAAAGTATGCCCAAGCCATTTGCACATGCCTGTTTAGTACTGTTATGTTTATTTTCATCTTATTGTTGTTGTAATGTGGCAGCCTGGCTTCAAACCTTAAAGATGTGTCAAGGAAAAAAGATAATCCCTGCCTGGAATAGTGGTGTGTGTCTTCAATATCAGCACCCAGGAGAAAGAGGCAGGCAGAACTCTGTGAGGTTGAAGTCCTCCTGGTCTACATAATGAGACCCTGTGTCAGAAAGAGGAGGAGGAAGGAAGGAGGGCACAGACTTGTGTATGTGAAAATGGTGTTTGTTGTTGTTGAGACAGGGTCTCATGGAGCCCGGGTTGATCTTGAACTCACTTTATAGCTTAAGAATGACCTTGAATTCCTGATCCTCCTGCCTTTACCTCCCAAGTGCTGGAATTACAGGTATGTATCCCCAAGCATAGTTTTATGTGGTGCTTGAGGGTGGGACACAGGGATCTGTTGAGCAAGCACTGTACCAACTGAACTATCCCCCACCCGGTGTTAGGAAATCTTGTGAAAGGGTGGTAGGAACCCCACAGGGGCCTACTAGCAGTTAGACAACCAAGTTTGTTTCCAGAATATATATGGGTAAAATTAAGTCTAGTGTGATGTTCATGAGTTTTCCTCAAAGGGAGAAAAATAAAAAACAAAAATCTTTGAAGCATCGTTGAAATTGTCCAGCCTGTACTAAAAACTGACACAATTCATTCTGTGGCTTATCAACTGAGCCACAGGCTACTGAGAGATACTATGATCAGAGAGAAGGCAGAGCAAGCTCTTGGTAAAATGAATTGATCAAACAACCCACTTGGATGACACACAAAATCAATGTCACACACTGTGAAGGAGTGACCACACCCCCAGCCAGTGCCAGCAGACAAGAGCCGTATTGTCCAGTTAAAAGCCCTGGAAGCCACCAGCCTCACACATATCAATGGTGAATTCAGCCCTTCCCCTCTTGATAACAGAACCTTAGTTTTGATCCATGGACACATTCTCCAGGCTCAGGCAAACAAAGTAGTTGCAATCACTCATGACCATCCCACTCCCCACTTTGCTAATCTCCCTTGCTGCTCTAGGAGAGGAATTCCTGGCCAATGAAATAGGATGAGATGTCTCCTGGGGGTCCTCCTGTAAAAATTTATTTTTATTTTCTATTATCAGTTTGATACAGTACAAATTCCTATCCTAATAGTGAAATGTTTCACTGAAGCTTGCCTAGTAATTGAGTAAAACCAAAACTTATTATAAGCCACAGTCATCCTAGGGTCCCCCCTGCTAGGTAGCCTCCCTGGTTCTGTGGATTGCAGTCTGATTGTTCTTTGCTTTATATCTAGAATCCACTTATGAGTGAGTACATACCATGTTTGTCCTTCTGAGTCTGGGTTACCTCACTCAGGATGATATTTTCTAGATCCATCCATTTGCCTTCAAACCTCATGATGTCATTGTTTTTCTCTGCTGAGTAGTACTCCATTGTGTGTATGTACCACATTTTCTTAATCCATTCTTCAGTTGAAGAGCATCTAGGTTGTTTCCAGGTTCTGGCTATTAAGAATTATGCGGCTATGAACATGGTTGAGCATGTATCTTTGTGGTATGACTGAGCATTCCTTGGGTATATGCCCAAGAGTGGTGTGGCTGGGTCTTAAGGTAGAGCTATTCCCAATTTTCTAAGAAACCGCCATACTGATTTCCACAGTGGTTGTACAAGTTTGCACTCCCACCAACAGTGGAATTCCACATCCTCTCCAACATAGACTGTCATTAGTGGTTTTTTTTTTTTTTTCAATTTTTATTTTCTGGAGCTGAGGATTGAACCCAGGGCTTTGTGCTTGCTAGGCAAGGACACTACCACTGAGCTAAATCCCCAACCCACTCATTAGTGTTTTTGATCATAGTCATTCTGACAGGTGTAAGGTGGTATCTCAGGGTCGTTTTGATTAAAATTTTAAAGATAGCTAATAACTACTTTTTGTTTGTTTTTTGAGACAGGGTTTCTCTGTGTAGTTTTGGTACCTGTTGTGGATCTCACTCTGTAGACCAGGCTATCCTCGAACTCACAGAGATCCATCTGACTCTGCTTCCTGAGTGCTGGGATTAAGGGCATGTACCACCACTGCCGGCTTGCAACAGTTTTTATAATTGTTTTCAACAGTGTCTCATGTAACCAGGCTGGTCTTGAACTACTTGTGTAGGTAAGTAAGGGTGACCTTGAACTTGAACATAAGAGTGCATTTATACACACCCCACACACAGAGATTAAAGAGTCAAACTGGGAGTCTTGGCACCTAGGAGGCAGAGCCAGGATGACCCCTGAGTGTAAGGCTAGCTGGTCTCTACATAGTGAGTTCCAGGGCTTCCAGGGCTACTTTATGAAATCTTATCTAAACGAAACAGACAGAAAAGTATTAGAGTCACACTGTTTGCCAGGGGGCTCCATCTTGAGTACCCCAGCTGGGACAGGGGCGGGGGAGAGATTGGGGGACTCCCTTCTTGCGAGTCTACAGCTCATGCAGCAACTCCTGCTATGGGTTCTCTCCTTTCTGTAGAACCCCTGGCTCCCTCCTCTGCTTTCTCCCTGACCTGTCAGTGACAGCAGTTCTGTGGGTACTTGTTTCTGGGGGTCACCCAAACCCACTTTTGTAAATAAGCCTTCTTTATAACCATCCTATTTGAAGTGTTTCCTTATTTTTTGGTGTGCTGACTGGTCCAACATCAATTCACATATTTAGAGCAAAACAAATCCTGCACCTGAGTGTCAAGGCACATTACTCTCCTCACAAAAATCAGTCAGGTGACAATCTGGCTCCTCATCTCAGAATGCAGAGCCATAAAAGCCAGTGGTTTCCATCCATGGCCTCTGGGTGTTTTCAGACTCTGCTTGTGAGATGGCTGCTGAAGAAACTCATGTGAGGGTATGTCAACTGCCTTTGGTCATCCCGAAACCCTCATAGAACACATACACAGGCAAGTGTTCTGATCTTTTATTTGTTTTTTGTTTGTTTGTTTTGTTTTTTCCGAAACAGGGTTTCTCTGTGTAGTTTTGGTGCCTGTCCTGGATCTCACTCTGTAGACCAGGCTGTCCTCGAACTCACAGAGATCCACCTGGCTTTGCCTCCGAGTGCTGGGATTAAAGGCATGCGCCGCCGCCGCCGCCGCCGCCGCCGCCGCCGCCGCCACCACCACCACCACCCGGCCAAGTGTTCTATTCTTGTGCTACACACCCCATCTTTTTGTACTTTCTAAAATTTTTTCACAGTATCCTGGTAGAAGCTCTATGTAGTCCTGACTGGTCTGGAAGTCAGAGTGGAGCTGCCTCTGCCTCCCAGTGCTGGGATTAAAGGTGTGCACCGTCATGCCCAGCCTATACTTGGCACTTTTTCTCTCTTCAAGACAGGGTTTCTCTGTGTAGCCCTGGCTGCCCTGGATCTCACTCTGTAGACCAGGCTGGCCTCAAACTCACATAGATCCTCCTGCATCTGCCTTCTGAGTGCTGGGATTACAGGAGTGCGCCACCACACCCAGCTCAGTTTGCATTTTTTAACCTGAGTTAGTTTGGTAAAGATGCAACCCTAGAGTGTGGTATGGAGTAGGGCATTGCTTTTTTTCTCATCCAGTGTAAGAATCTTTTTGGTGTTGTTATGAGGGTGAATTTAATCCAACTGGTGTAACTGATATATTAACCTTAATTGTTAATATTCTCTTCTGTTTTGCTTTTTATCTAAATGCTTCCATTTCTCTGTTTTTCTCTGTCCAGTTTTTGTACACTGTGATAGGCATGTATGTGCACATTTGTAGTTTTGTTTTGTTTTTTGAGACAGGGTTTCTCTGTGTAGCTTTGCACCTTTCCTGGAACTCACTTGGTAGACCAGGCTGGCCTTGAACTCACAGAGATCCGCCTGGCTCTGCCTCCCAAGTGCTGGGATTAAAGGCGTGCGCCGCCACTCGGCTGTTTTTGTTTTTTTAAATGGACATCCTGAAGTTGGGAGGGGGAATTTAGTTGTTCAAGATTGGGACTAGTGAGAATTTGAAGGGGGTGTCGTGGATGGGTTTAGTAGAAATAAACTAAATACATGTATGAAATCTCCAAATAATAAAGAAGAATTTATATATAACACACAAAAACAAAGGACAGTGAGATGGTTCAGTGTGTAAAGGTGTTTGCTGCAAAGACTGAGGACCTGAGTTCAAACCCTATATACTAAGATATAGGTGAGAACCAACTCCCAAAAGTTGTCCTCTGACCTCCATGGTGTCCCGTGACATATACATATCTCCCACATACACACAGATAATGAAAATAAATGAAAACAAAAAATAAAGCCAGAGGGTAGTTGGTCCACGCCTTTAATCCCAGCACCTGGGCAGTAGAGGCAGGCAGATCTCTGAATTCCAGGGCAGCCCCCAACTCTGAGGAGACCCCCTGTTGACACCAGCGGCCAGAAATACAGACCACAAAGACCAGAAGACCAAGAGGAAACAGAAACCAAGGAACAAAATACCCATCAAACAAAAACAAACGCAGGAAAAAAAAATAACAGCCATGAGGTGGTGGGGTGGTGGCACAGGCCTTTGATCTCAGCACTGGGAAGGCAGAGGCAGGTGGATTGAGGGCAGCCTGGTCTATAGAGCGAGTTCCAGGACAACTAGAACTTTGCCCTGTCCGTGCCCCCCCACCCAAAAAAAAATTACAAATAGGAAGAAAGAAAATAACATGGGAATTCTATTCCATTTCCCTACCTAAATTACTAAATTCAAGATGGCTAAAGGGTCAGGTGTGGTGGCTCCTGCCTTGAATCTTACAATAAGGGAGAACAGAGCCCTCACAACCCAAGACCTCTTAGGTAAATACAGCAGGTGAATATGGTATTATGCTCCTGTAATCCTAGCACTTGGGAAGTAGAGTCAGGAGGATCAGAAATTCATGGTCATCCTCAGGTATGTACTTTTAGTTTGTTGTCAGTTTGAGCTACAAGAGTTAAACAAGCCAGGTGTGGTGGTCCACGCCTTTAATCCCAGCACTCTGGGAGGCAGAGCCAGGCGGATCTCTGTGAGTTTGAGGCCAGCCTGGTCTACATAGTGAGTTCCAGGAAAGGCGTAAAGCTACACAGAGAAACCCTGTCTCAAAAACCAAACCCCCCCCAAAAAAAAAAAAAAAAAAAAAAGGAAGAAAATTGACAAACTTGTTTTTCCAACCAGATTAGCAGGAATCAGGAAATATGATGACACCCAGGTCTAGGGAGGATGTTGGGAAATTACCACCCCAAAGACATTTGCTTGTGAGTGAAACTGGTGAAATTTTGGAGAAGGCAGCTTGCTAGTATCTGTCAAAAATCTTTGACCCAGAAACCATCAGGCAGGGTTGTTTTTGTTTTTGTTTTAATTTTTCAAGACAGGGTTTCTTTGTAGCTCTGGCTGTCCTGGAACTCACTCTGTAGACCAGCCTGGCCTCGAATTCACAGAGTTCTATTTGCCTCTGCCTCCCAAGTGCTGGGATTAGAGGAGTGTGCCACCATGCCCAGCAAGTTTTTTTTAAAAACAGGTTGTAATTCAAAAGTCCAGGGTTATTTTAAACAGTAAAATACTTTCTCTGGGCCCGGGCATTGTTGGTGCAAGCCTTTAATCCTAGCACTCGGGAGGCAGAGGCAGGCGGATCTCTGTGAGTTCAAGGCCAGCCTGGTCTACAAAACTAGTTCCAGGAAAGGCGCAAAACTACACAGAGAAACCCTGTCTGGGGGTGGGGGAGATTTTATATATATATATATTCTCTGTAGAAAATAGTAAAAATGATAACATTTCCCAATAAGCTCCTTTAAGCCAAATGATAGCTGAATTATACATATTTTGATTAGATTCTGGGATACAGAAGTAACCTATCTTCATCTGTTCAGAGTTATGTTTCACTTAAGCTGTGTGAGGTTCCTACTCATCTTCCCCTTCACTGTTTGATTTACGGCAGACATTTTTCTGCAGTCTAATCCATAATCTAAAAAGATTTTAGCCTCCCCTCCTGAAAGTATGGCCAGCATTTTCTTTCATCAGCTTGATACAGTACAAATTCTTATACTAATAGTGAAATGTAAATAGTATAAGCTTCCCCAGTGAATGGGCAGAACCAAAACTTTTTTTTTTGGGGGGGGGGTGTTTCAAGACAGGGTTTCTCTGTGTAGCTTTGGAGCCTGTCCTGGATCTCACTCTGTAGACCAGGCTGGCCTCGAACTCACACAGATCCGCCTGGCTCTGCCTCCCAAGTGCTGGGATTAAAGGAGTGCGCTACCACCGCCCAGCACCAAAATTTACTATAAGCCACAGTCATCCTAGGGTCCCGCCTGCTAGGTAGCCTCCCTGGATCTGTGGGTTGCAGTCTGATTGTCCTTTGCTTTATATCTAGTATCCACTTATGAGTGAGTACATACCATGTTTGTCCTTCTGAGTGCCTGGCAAGTTTTTAATTCACAAGATCTATACACAAAGTCTTCCCATTTAAAGCAGGGAAGTAGCCAGGAAGGTGAGGCATGACTAGGCAGCATAATGAGACCCTATCTTAAAAACCCTTTTTCTTTCTTCTGCCCTCAAACTTGCTATGTAGCTGAGGATGGCCCTAAACTCCTGACCCTCCTGATTCCACTTCCTGAGTGTGGGATCCTGGCCAGCCTGTGCTTTTGATAAGCCTTCTGCTTACACTGAAAGGCTACCTCCTTAATCATTTCTCTTTCTCTGCCTTAGCTCAGGGGGTCTTGAGTCACTGGAACAGGGTCTCTGGTGCACTTGATATCACAAGCTGCTGGGGCCTGCCCAGGATTACTGACTCAGCCTGTCTAGGAGAGTTTAGGAATGAGCATTAACCAAGTTTGTAGACAATGTTTAGAAGCTGATTTTTCAGGCCCTATATCTCGGCTGCTCTGCCTTAGGCTCCTGAGAGTCCTAGGAGGGATGGGGGTGGGGTGGGTTCCTTTAAGGAAACAGAGATCCAGAGCCCTATGGAGAAGGTCAGGAGACCAAGAGCCCTATGGAGGTCAGAACTTGCTCCAGGGATGATGAGGTCGTTGGCTTAAAGATCTCCAGAAGAGAATGTTTGAGGATCCTAAGGCGGTAGGACCGTGATCTGTGTTCCTAAGGCTAATTAAGAATCCCCTGAGTTCCTTCTACAACCAATTATGGCTCAGAGGCATGAGGGTCCACCAGCTACAAATCCACAGACTTACCAGAGGGCATCTTTGCCATGAAGAGAGCTTGGCAGCGGTCGATCCCAGATCCCGCCCCTGCAGAGGCCATCAGCCCTGCCCTAGATCTTAGACTCTCACTCACTCCTTAAGTTCAGAGACCCCTTCCGTTTAACTCAGATTTCTCTCTTGCAAAGTTATGACAGTAGTGACCGCGGTTGGATCTCCTGTCCCAGCTTCCCCAGGTTCCAGTGGCTGCTGTTCCTAAGGGCTATTTTACCTTTAATCCTTCTTGGTGCAATCAAGAGAATATTACTTAAAGTCAGGCAGTGGTGGCACATATCTTTAACTCCAGCACTCAGAGGTAGAAGCAGGCAGAAGTCTGAGTTCGAGGCCAGCCTGGTCTACAGAGCAAGATCCAGGATAGGCATCAAAACTACACAGAGAAACTCTGTCTCGGGAAAACAAAAACTAAAACTTAAAAAACTAAAAAAATTGCAATAATTTTAATTTGCCTAAACGAGTGGATGGATAGGTGGTCCTTAGATGCTGAAGACATAGTACTTGTAGGTCTCTTCCAAGTATTTAGAAACTCCCTGAGGATGTGTGGGTGTTTTTGTACACACCACACACACACACACACACACACACACACACACACACACACACACCACACACTATACAGTGTGTGTGTATGCCATAGTTACAGATGAGTGTTCCACACCCCACTCTGCCTGCCTTGGAACAGACCTTTCATTCCCCACCAACAGGAAGAGTTCAGATGAGATCCCTGAGGGAGATGCTTCCCATCACCAGCAACATCTGGGCAACATCTGGTGAGCTATCCCAGGACAGGGAGATGCTTTTCTACAGAAAATACATCACTTATTTGATTATATATTTTTTCCCTTTAATCTCTTCTCCTTCTGCTCGTCAGACTCCCTCACCCATCAGGTTCCCTGCTCTAAGGCCCCACTGCAGCCCTTGCCAACTCCCTGCCCTGCTTTCAGCCTTGTTTGGTTTTCTGGCTACAGAGCCCAGCAGGATGCAAACCTGGGTAGCTCCAGAGAACCTCATTAACTCTAGAGTCCAGCCTGGCCCAGCTCCCCTCACCAGCATCTTGTAGCATCTTAGGCAAGGAATGTGCAGCTGGCTGGGCTCTCTGGTCCAATGCTCTCATTTGTTTGTTTTTTTGAGACAGGGTTTCTCTGTGTAGTTTTGGTGCCTGTCCTGGATATCACTCTGTAGACCAGGTTGGCCTTGAACTCACAGAGATCGGCCTGCCTCTGCCTTCCGAGTGCTGGGATTACAGGCGTGCGCCACCACCGCCCTGCTCCAATGCTCTCATTTTATGTATTGGAAATGGGAGCTGGCAATGTAGAACAGCACTTCTAGGCATCAGCAAAGCCCTCTTTCTGGGCTGGGGAGGTAGCTCAGTTGGTAGAGTGCTTGCCTAGAATGCACAGAGCCTTGGGTTCTATCCCCAGCATGAAATAAAATCTTGAATGGTAGTACCTGACTGTCATTCCAGCACTCAGGAGGTGGGCAAAGAATCAGAAAATTCAAAGTCCTCCTCAACTGCACATCAAGCTTAGGCCAGCCTCGGGTACATGAGATGGGTCTCCAAGACTAAAAACCCTTCTGCTGGTGACAGAGAAAGGGTTTTTAGTGAAGGCTGATGGTGCAAAGGATTGCTTGGGCCATCAAGGGCTACAAACCTGCAGGACAGGGAGTGGCCAGCTGAATATCTGAGGGTCGGGTTGTGTGTGGCCTGGAGGGACAGCTCTGTGACCTCCCAGTCACCTCTAGAGACTGGCATGCAGTTCTTTAGTGTTTTCTGTTTGTTTTTGTTTTGAGACAGGGTTTCCACTATGTATGTAGCTCTGGCTGTCTTAGAACTCACTATGTAGACCAGACTGGTCTCCAACTCACAGAGATGCGCCTGCCTCTGCCTCTGCCTCTCCCTCTCGAGTGCTGGGATTAAAGGTGTGTACCACCACGCCAGGTTTTGTTTTGTTTTTTTCCCTTTAAGACAGGGTTTCTCTGTATAGCCAGGTCTGCCCTGGAACTCTCTCTGTAGACCAGGCTAGCCTTGAATTCAAGAGATTCACCTGCCTCTGCCTCCTGAGTGCTGGGATTATGTGTTTGCTTTTGAAGCAAAGTTTCATGTGCCCGGCTGGTCTCAAACTGGCTTTCAACATGGCAGGCACGTGCTCTCTATCTTCAGCTAGCCCTGTAGCCTATTTCCGGAGCAGCCTCAGCCAGCATAGCTTCAGTGTACGAAAGCTGTGTGTCAGAGACCTCATGTGCCCCTCCAGACCCCCGATTACCACAGATGAAGGGCAGGCGTCACCCTCCCCCAACCCCGCCTGCTGTCTGTACATGTTCACCCAGGACTGAAGAAGGGACCCTGCCATGATCTCCACCCTAGATGCCATTTAGGCAGGACAGAAGGTCACCTCCCTGCTGCATCCGGGGGAGGGGAGAATGGAATCCTGAGGGTTGGACTAGCCACTGACAACATTCATCTAGGACAGACAGAAGAACCCAGAATGCAGTGGGAGCCGGGCTGAGGGGGAGGGTCCACCAGAGCTTCCAGAGAAGGCTTCCTGGAGGAGGCAGTCCACGCGGAGCCCTCCTGGGGTAGTCGGATTCCCTCAGGTGAGAGCAGAGAAAGGTGAAACATCCCAGGCGGTGCAGCCAGAAGGAAGAAAGCAATGCTCTCGGTACTGGGTCGAGCTGGACATGCCGTGGGCCAAGGAGGACTGGGGTGGGTTCCTGAGATAGAACATACTTTCTTCTGCCCAGTAGTACAGGCAGTTGGCTGCGAGCCTAGGGACGGCCTTGGCGGGAGCAGGGAAGGCAGCAGGCAGCTTTAAGTGGCTAGGGTCCGGCCGAGGAGAAACCAGATTCTTTTTTGTTTTAAAGAGGGGTGGGGGTGGGGAAGCTGTTTCCAGCAATCTCTGCTTTAGGTATTGTTCAGGAGTAGGGGCTCTGGCTTGAGGGCAGAGGTGAAGGCCAGGCCCTGGGATGACCTTTTCCGCCGTCTGTCCTCCTTCCTGGCTGGTCTCCAGTCTCGGTTAACTTTCTGCGGAATCTGGGCATGAGGAGTAGGTGGGGGCCCGGGAAGGGTCCTCAGATTGGATTGATAAGAAGCTGCCTAGGGCGGAGGCAGGGGGAGGAGCTCTCAGCGCCTGCAGCCTCAGTCTACCCAGTCTGCAGCTCGGGACTGCTCGGCATAGAAAGACGGGCATGTCTAGGACCCGGCTCCGCCCGGAGCTCGGCGATCGCCGGAGCCGAGCGCGGAGCAGCGGCGCCGGGGCCGGCGGGGTCAGAGTCCGCGGGGAGGCTCGAGGCGGGGGAGGGGGCGGCGCCTCCGGGGCGGGGCCCGCGGGTTGCGGGCTGCCGGGCGGCCTGGCGGGAGGCCCGGCGTGCGTCAGCGCCGTGAGTCCCGGAGTTTTCCACTGACGAGGAGGGCGGAGCTGCGGGCGGGGCCGGGCTCAGCCAGTCTCTCCCGCCGCCGCCGGACGCGCAGACCTGGGCCGGCTGCACCGACGGCCGCCGGGCCGAGCGCACTGCGGGTCGCTGCGCGCGCTGCGACCCTGGGGCCCGGACAAGGGTAGCCGCGACGCCCTTGGCGGGCGAGCGTTGCCAGCGCAGGTGAGTGCCGGGGACCCTGAGCGCGGCCGGAAGGGGATTGGGGCCGGGGGCGTCCCGCCTGAGCGGCGCTGTCACTCCAGTCCCTTGGCTTATCTCTCTTGAGTCCTCCCGCGGGGCCGCCGGGATGCGGCCGCCTAGCCTGCCTGGAGATCGCGCACCCCGGGTGGGAGCCCACGGCTGCTAGGTGGGGGAGACCAGGCTTCCCTTCCCCTCCCCCGCCCCGCAGCTGTTACCCCGAGATGCCCAGGCGCCCCAAAGCCGGGTGCAGGTGGCAGAGTGGCGGGGTGCGCGTGCCCGCGGGTGAGTTTCCTTTTGACCTAGTTGCCTGAGAACTTTTCAGAAGTTACTCGCGTGGCCGGGGCAGGTGACATTGGTCGTCTTCCTCCTCCGGCTCCCTAGGGGGAGAGTGCCGGAGCTGCGGCGTGTGCCGGGCGCCCCCGGCAGGCGGGGGTCAGGGAGGGTGTGGAGGGATGAGTGAGGCTTGGTGAGTCACGGACCCCGGGAGGGAGGGAGGGAGGGAGGGGGGCGGAGGATTGTGTCGTATGTTCACCTGTCACCGTCACACGCAGAGGCCACTGCCGTGAGTCACGGGGCGCAGCTACACCGGCCACCCGCGGGCACACGTAGGCTCTCTCCCACGCACTTGTACTCCCTCGTCTGCAAGCATTCCATCTCCTTCCTCAGTTTCCCCTCCCCGGGGCCCTTTCGCCCTCACGTACTGTAGAAATGCCCACACCACAGCAACAGCCACACACTTAGTCACTCGGTTGCCGGTACAGTCACTCCCAGACGTAGCCCACATTCCTACACCAGAGAATCCATCCCTGCGCTCTGGCTGCCCACCCAACACCTCCGGCCCGGAGTCTCAGCCCCTTTGCAGAGCGTAAGTCAACACTCCCCCCAAATCTTTGACAGCCGCGCCTCCGTCTCTCCCGCTGTCACCGAATCCACCCCCTTTCTCTGCCCTCTCCCGTCAGTTCACCTGGCCCTGCCCTGCGTGTCCTACGGGTCACACCCTCTCCCGCCGCCGTGGTGCTGAGACATCTTTTAACCATGCAAATCTAGAATTGTCAGTCCCTCCTTACACCCTTGGGTGGCTTCCTGTGCCCTCGGGCTAGCTGACACAGGCCCTCTTAACTGCACCTCCACCAGAAGGCGCGCTTGCTGCCCTGGACTGTGCTGCGTCCCCTAACTCTGCCAACGTCCCTTCTTCAGAGGGACGTGCCTTGCCCAGCTACCCTTCCTGCCCACCTCCTTGAGAGATGTTGGATGTAGGTCTTTTCCTATGTGCCGGAAGTGTCCGCCCATAGTGCTTGGCATCTTTCGGAAGCTTAGCAAGAATTTGGTTGATGAATGAATGAATGAATGAGTGAATGAATGAATGGGAAGAACTGGCTTAGGGCAGAGGAAACAGTAGCTGTCAGGTGCAATATTCCTGAGTAGAACCAAGTATTTCATATAGCTAGTAAACATTTGGCACTTACCCAGTGCAGGGCCCTAGAGGCTGAATCGAAAGAATTGTCCCCTCCCCCTTGATCACTTTCTGAGGCACCGATGGGGGAGGGGCATGTCAGTGCTTCCTGTCTGCTGTGTCTTGAGCTGCCCTGCACTGTTTCCGTGAGTTCCAGAACGGCTTGGAGGTGATTTTTCCCATATCCCAGGAAGCCCTTCAGGAGGGTCTGGGGTCCTATGACCCAAGGTGTTGGGGGTGGGGGCATGACTGATGAAGACCTGGGGTTCCGAGGTCAAAGGACACATTCTTCGGATTCCTGGAAGGGGATCGAGGCAGCTAGAGGTGCCCCCTCCCTAGTACCAGCCCTGGCTGGGGGCTGGGACACGCTGGTGGGCTGAGGCTTCCCTCAGCTGCCCCTCAGTTGCCCGGGAATAGCCTTCCCCGATTCAGTACTAGATAGCTGTGGTCACTAGATGGGGTGACATTCCGTTCTCTGGCCTGTCAGTGCCTGTGTGTGGTGCAGGAAGGGGGAGGCCCCAGATTCTTAGGCTGCTACCGTCCCGGAAGGAGCCTGGTTCTCTTTGATTCTGGAGCCTGTCAGTGGTGCCTTCAGGGAGTGTGGTGTGTCTGTCTGAGCCAGCTCCTGGGAACGGCTTTTCGTTCCTCCAGGACCCTGGCACAGGACCCTGCGCCCCCTGGGAACAGGATCTTGATTCCGAGGCTCTGCTCAGCCCCTCCCCCACCCCTGACTCACTGTCTGGCCCTCTTCTTGGACTCTGGCTGTCTTTCATTCTGAGTTCTGACTTTGTCTCTTCTCGTCCGCAGGGCAGTCTTCCTGTCCCTGACGTCTCTCAGCCTCTGGATCCCAGGTGGCACCCTTCCCTCCTTCCCTCCTTCTCCAAACACCAAGCCAGAGGTCCACACTCTGGAGCACAGCCTGGCCTTTCCAGGATGTTAACAGCTTTGGATGTGGACACTCCTCCGCCTTAGTTCTTATCTGGATATACTTGACTATGGATCCCTGTCCATCTGCACCTCCCTCCCTGGTGTCTGTTTACTCTTGGGGAACCGGGAGCCTCTGAGATGCCCTCTCACACTTGCCTGCAGCCTGAGTGAACTTCCCTCCTTGTCTTTAAAGCCACCTTTGAACACTGAGCTCTGACCCTGGCTGGGGGATGGGCATGTGTCCCTCCTTAAATTAGCTTTCAGGGCCAGGAGAAAGTCACACTGAGACCCCTGGACAAAGGACTGTCTCTCTGTGGGGCTATTCTGAGTGCTTGTTTGGGCCAGGCTTACTGTGACTAGGCAGAGGTAGCCTAGCCTGGTGAGAGAGGCCGTTATACTGTGGTTAGATAAGGAGTGCTGAGGGAATCCAGGGTCTCTGAGAGCCATTTCAGCAAGACAAAATGCATCTTTCTGTTTCTGGAGGTTGGGGCAACCAAAATCAAGGCCCCAACCTGGTGAAGACCCCTTCCTGGTTTGTAGTGGACACTGTCCTGCTGTTTCCTTAAGATAGAGGGACAGGTCTTTCTATCAGAAGTTTTTTTTTTAATGTATGTGTATGAATGTTTTTCCTGCATGTAGGTCTGTGTGCCATGTATATGCGTAGTGCCTTTGAAAGCCAGGAGTGTCGGATCCCCTGAAACTGGAGTTACAGATGGTTGTGAGCCACCACGTGGGACCTGGGAATTGAACTCAGGACTTCTGGAAGAGCAGCCAGTGCTCTGAACTGCTCTCTAGCCACACATACCTCTCTAAGGACTTGAACCCAGGGTTTTGTGCATGCCAGACAACTGAGCTATGTCCCTGGCCCTCAGAGGCACAGATATATGGCAGCATATTTTTGTCATCCCAGCACTTGGGAGGTAGACATAGGAGGGTCAGGAATTGAGGCCATCTTGGGCTACATGAGACCCTTTCTCATTCCAGCTGCCATTATTTCCTGAAGCTCCCGCTTCCAAGGTCATCACACTCTAGATTAATCTTCAATTTTGGACTATTTTTGTTGGAAAGTGTTCTATCCATAGCAGTACCCCAAAAAGGCGCAAGTGGGGAGCTTTTGGGATCCGTTTGGAGATAGCTTTTTGCGGGGAGGGAGTCTTACTTTGTAAATCAGTTTGGCCTGAAACTCCAGGCAATTCTTCTGCCTCAAATGGGGCTTTCTTTATAGATTCTAGCTATGGCACCCGGCTCCAAAATGACTCTGGAAGGATGTAAGGTTGGGCTGTTCCCAACCTGTGCAGAAGCCAGGGGGTGGCAGGGGCATGGCCCTGTGGGGAACTACACAGTGTTGCTCAGCATGGGATCTGCAAGGTGGTATTTCTGTTCTGTCATTCTGGCTGTGGTATAGGGCTACTCAGGAGAGAAATGGGTGGTAGCAGGTGGGGGCAGAGACAGGGAACAGGTGATAAACTCAGCGTGTGCCGAGAAGCCAGCTCAGGACTTTTTACACTCCACCACGGAGCTATACCATCAGCCCAAATTTTGATTGATAGTGACCTACATAGAATCTATATATACAGTATGGGAATGTCACAAATACAGTAGAGGAATTTTTAAACATTGAATGCCCATGAAAACTGCCCAAGCTAACCTTGAACCATCATCCTGTACATCCCCCAGGACTCCTCACAGCTGTCCCCAGCACACACCCCTCCTCCCACTGGCTTCTCTAGCCTGACTGGAGAGGGCAGAGACACTTGGTGTCCCCACCGATTGGTCCTACCTCTGTTAATCTTAGTCTGTTTCCTGACGCTCTCACTCCTCTGAGTCTAGTCTCGAGTCCTAGAGCTTGTTATTTTTTGCACACTCAGTGAGCATGCATCACTGACAGAGAACTTGACGTGCATTGATTCCTGTCAACCTCCTAGCCCTAGAGGTTCTCATTTCCCCCATAGCTGAGGCTGATCTTGAACTCTCGATTCTCCTGCTGCCACCTCCCAAGTGCTAGGATATCAGGTGTGCACCTCCCTGCCTGGCTTCTGGGGGCTTAAGGCAATTGGAGACAGTGATGTTAAGGAATTTTACCAGATCACCCAGCCAATATCCAAGCCAGGGCCCAAATGCGGTCAGTGAATTCTGGTACTGGTTAGCCACTAGAATGCCTCCCGAATCTGTGCCTAGCCTGTCCGTGAACTTCCAGGGCTGAGTGCTGCCTGGATGTGGGTGCAAGAAGAGGAGGGGAGGGGGGAGTTGGGGTGACTGCAGGCTTCTGGCTTGAGCAACTGGGTGGGTGGCAGTGCTGTTGCTAAGACAGGGAACACAGGAAGAGGAACAGATGGCATGGGGGGTGGGGAACAGACAGGGTTCAGTTTGGGGCCTGTGGAATTATGTATTTCAGGGGAAGTGGGCCCTTGGTCTTGGGGTCTCAGAGATGTGCCTTTTGTCTTACAGGCAGCAACTGGAATGAGGGAAAAGGATAGGGCACCCGTCCTCCATGCGGTAGACTGGGGGTGGCCGTGATAGGATGTTTAGAGGCTGCCTGTCAACTCGTGTGTATGAGTGCGTCTGTGGTCGGGTGCCTGGCTCATGACCAAACATCTCCTGGGAGAACCCACAGGTCAACTGGGCTGTTTGTGTTTGTGGTTTGTCTCTGGGAAGGGGGGGTAACCAAGCCTGAGAAACTGCCCCGGAAACACCTGTCATCCTCTTTCCCCCAGGCCCAGGGTGGGGGCTTGGCCTGGTTCTCCCATGTCTGCCTGGAGGAGAAGGAAGGCTTCCATGAGTACTTTTATCCATTGAGTGGGCTGACAGCTGGTGCCTCCAGAGTCAGGGACTTGCCAGAAGGCTTGGGATAGGAGAAGGACACCTCAGTGGAGACCCAGAGAGTTTTCCTACCCTTCACTTCCTGTGATGGTGCTGGGGGAGGGGTCTCCAGCTGTGGGCATTCAGCCCTGAAGGAGTGAGTTCCACAAGACACAAGACTCAAACCAGTCAGTCATGTGGCAGGTAGCTGCACTCAGCTAACATCCTGAGTCCTCTGGTCCCCAAGTCCTGGAGGGACTGTTACTGGTCCATGCACTGGGGGTCAGGGAAGGAGTTTCACCGCTCCATCCTGACTGGTGAGTGATTGCACCCTACCCGGGGTCCAGAGAAGCCAGGAGCAAGGGAGGCGTAGACAGCAGCTCCCCAGGTCAGTTTCTCTCACTGTTAGGGGTTTGGTTTTAAGGAGAATTAACCATATTGGAGTAGAAGGCAAAACACAGGTGAATTTTAAGATCAGAGTAGTGTCCTGCCTGCAGCCCAGCCTAGAGCAGGGGACTTTTC